>NC_056751.1:600799592-601099592 GCF_019279795.1 Protopterus annectens
CTATTAGAGTTGTTTATTGTAATCCCTTTAGACCCACTTATAATCCCCTTTTTTTCTGTTGATTACAGAGTTTTATTCCCTTCCTCCCTTCCCCTCCCCATCCCCCCTTTGGGGTAGTGGTTAGGCCTATCTCTGTATAGTGTGTTTTATATATATATATATATATATATATATATATATATATATATATATATATATATATATATATATATATCTATATAGTTTTTGGGTTAATTATAACCGCTGTAGTTGTAGAAGTTGTATTGTCTGTTCTAGTGCGTGTGTGTCTGCGTTTAGTGTTTAAGCACTAATTTAAATTCCCTTGGTATCTCTTCTAACATGTCCAAAGATACCTAGGTTTCAGGTTTCAAGAAGTGTGACTCGTGCTGTCAGAAGATGTCTCTGACAGACGGTCACACTTCTTGTGTTTATTGTTTGGGCCCCCTACACCTGCAGGAATCTTGTTCGGTCTGTCATGCTTTCAGTCCGAAAGTCCTGCAGGAACGTAGGAATAAACTAATTTTGAGAGGCTTGTTAAAGCCTGAAGGATCCCCGACTAAGCCTTCGTCGGGGAAATCCTTCAAGCCCGCCAAACCGTCGGCTCCCTGTTCGGTGCCGACGCCGAGCGGAGCTTCTACTTCTTTGTCGGTTCCGGCCGGAACCGGCACTTTGAGACCTCAGTCTGCCCCGACTTTGCCATCGGAGCAGTCTCTGAGCCGGAAGGGTTCGAGATCCCCTTCTTTAGAATCCGTTCGCTCGGCTCCTAGGTCCCCATTACTACAATCGGAGCGGAGTCATAGGTCCCATTCCTCTCGGTCCTCCAGGTTATCTGACCATGACTTAGAGAGGATGGTCAGTAGGCTCCTTAAGTCGCAGGCACTGGCCAAAATGTTGACTAGCCCTTCTCAGCAGACTGTGGCTATCCCTGTTTTTTCAACTATTCCTCCTCCGACTCTACTACCGTGTTCGGAGCCGGAGCTTGTTGGGGCTCGAATTGTCAGAACGTCGGAGCCGATACCCCACCCTTCGGCTCCTTCGTTGGCTCCGATCTCTTCATTGGTTCCGTCCTTAGAGGGATCCGGGCACCGAGACTTCCTAGTCAGCTCCGAGGGGGCGAGTGGCATCGGACCCTTGTCTGGCAACGTTCTCCTTCTCGGGTCCTCGGCGCAGGTGAGCTTGGCCCCGACATCGGCCTTGGAGCCGTCCCTCTCTGTGCCGGGAGGGGTTCACGTCTCTTCTGAGCCCTCTTCTCTGCCTAATGGGGGCACCTTTGAGGTCATGAGGAGCGTGCTGACTCCTGGGTCGGCTCCGCGATCGACCCCTTCGCCCCCCCCCCCCAAATGGTGCCTGTGTCTGTCTCTGTCCACCCTCCTGACCCCAAGCGTGGAGAACAAGAGTGGTTTCGCAAACCCCAAGGAGTCGTGCCTGACACACGTGGAGAGTTTCCCCCCAGGGGCAGAGGAGGGAACAACAACAGACGTCGCCCGAGGGGCAGAGGGGGTCCACAGAATCAGGTTTGCAGGGATACCTTTTCCGACAAACCCTTTCAGCACCCCTGAGGGGCTGCCCGACTGTTCACTCTCGAAGGCAGTCGGGGGGAAGATTATCACTGTACCCAGAAGCCTGGCGACTCCTCACACAAGACAAATGGGTACAGGCTATCATATCCGAGGGCTACAAAATCCCCTTTGTCCACACGCCCAATTAAACAAACAGATCCCTTCCAGATGTTCCACCCGGTCTAAGGGAACAAGCAGTACTAGAAATCTCAAAACTGCTAAGAAAGAGTCATCCAGCCAGTCCCAGCAGACCAGCAAGGATCCGGGATTTACTCCAAGATGTCCTTCAAGAATGCAACTGCAGTCATAACATATGGATTGTCCTGCATCAGGCAGCCCTCGGTCGGCCGGATTCCAAAGTCTAGGTCCGGCGTCGGCAGGTGTCGCCTCCTCTCCGACGTCAGAACGGCTGGAGTATAAAGGCATCGGCCGACGCCATCTTCTTCAGTCTTTCTTGCCGCGCGGTGCCCGAAGCAGAAGCAGTTCGCAAGTACTGGTCGGTCAGCTCCTGGGTTTTCAGTACCGAAGTCATCTAAAAGCTAAGTACCCCATTGGGGAACATTTTTTCTTGCCTCAGCCGATGTCAGAACAAATTGAGAAAGTTAATAATTGTTTGTCTTGTGGTAAACAAATACCTCATAAGGACTTCCATTCCTATTGCCTCCGTTGCCTGGGCCCAGACCATGACGTCTCGGCCTGTGCTGCCTGTGCTTGCTTTAATAAGCGCACTCTCAGGCACCGGGCAGAATTTGCCGAAGACTTTTTCTGCGAATCTTTCGCTTATATCATGCCGTCGGAACAACCGACAACTTAATCTACCAAAAAACGAAAGGACCGGGACCGACATCCTCGGCCCGCGTCCTCCACCGATACTCCTCCTAATCCCTCTGGAAGTGCTTTGGTCCCTTCGGAAACGGTAATTCAACCGCTCCAGGCCGATGACACAGCGTTAACACGTCCTTCGGTTTCGGAGTCTACACCGGTGCCGGTTGTTGATTTTCCTCCAGAAACCGAAGATCTGGATCTACCCGACACCATTCCTGTGGACAAGGTTACTCCTGCACGTGGGGCAGCTAGGCCTCCTATATCCATGTCCATCAAGGCCTTTGCACGTGCTAAGGCCACCAGTCAGGCCAAGACCCATCCTAAACCTACTGCCCAGGCCCCTTCTTCTGATAAACAGGTCATGTCTCTTGCTGCAGATCTTATTTCTCTTATCAGGGGATCTCAGCCTCATCCAGACAGAGGTTCTCAGCCGCCTGCAGAGAAAAGGCCCAGAACTGAGCAGGCCGACAACCTCTCTTCAGATGAAGCCTCTGGGGATTCTGAGCATTCAGATACCCAAGAAGAATCCTTCCAGGCCTATGAGGACTCTGATGCTGAGGAATCAGTTCCCTCTGCCTCTCCTCCAGAGGATTTTTCGTTCGGTGAAGTCCTACACTCTATGAGGGAGCATTTTAAATGGCAGGGTCAGGAATTCTCTGATACCAGGAAAAGGCTACGTACCTTCCTCAAGCTACCCCAGCACAGACCTTAAGCTATCCCTCCAGTTATGGATGTCCTGGATGATGTTTTCTCTGACTCCAGTGCTAACCCTGATTCTCTCCCTCCTGCTCCTGTCAAGCCAGACAGATATTATAGGGTCCCTGACACCCACAAACATCTCTTTAAGGCCCATTCTGTGGATCTAGAAACTATTTCACAGGGCCCCAAGGGAGTGGCTACTTCCACAGCCAAGAATCCACTGCCAGCCGATAGGGAAGCTAGGTCCCTGGAGAGATGGGGTAAAAAAGTTTATACCTCTACCACCCTGGCCATGAGGTCACTTAACTGCCTTTTTCATATGTTTCAGTACCAGGATTTTTTACTGGATGATTTACAGAAAAAAATAGCCACTCCTGAGCCTATTAATAGAAAGGCATTGCAGGATCTAGTACATAACACTCAGCAGGTTAACAATCATTTTCTTCAGTGTGGTTATGATGCATTGGGGGCTTCATGTAGGGCAGCTATGACTGGGGCTGTTATACGTAGACATGTTTGGTTAAAAGAACAGCCACTGCCAGACCATGTTAAAGTAAAGTTACTTGATGCACCTCTGGAAAAACAGAAGCTTTTTGGTGCTAATGCACAAGATGTGTTGAAGTCCATTGAGGAAAAAGCTAAATCAGTACAGTCAGTCAAAGATTTCCTCCAGGTTCAGCCACCCAGATTCAGCAGGAATTGGCCTTCAAAGAATTGGTCCTTTCCAGACACTGACAAGTTTCAAAGGGGAAAAACAGGCGTGCCCGAGGTAGAGGGCAATACCGAGGCTCCTACAGGGGCCGCCAATGGCAACCACCAAATCAAAGAAGTGGCGCAGGCAGTCCAGCTGCACCACAAGGACAACCACAATGACTTGACTTTCATACCGTCTACAAAGGCTCAAAGAGAAGCACCTTTGGGCGGAAAATTATCCTTATTCTCAAAAAACTGGCATATCTTAACCAAGGACAACTGGACTCTGGATTTAATAGGCAAAGGTTACAGATTCCACTTCCATACTTTACCAGTAAGACAAGGCATGCCAAACCTGCCACTTCATCAAAGGGCAGAGGCACTCATTCAAGTTTCAAAGCTGTTAAATATAAAAGCAATAGAAAAGGTCCCTCCACAGGAACAAGGCCAGGGATTTTATTCAAGACTGTTCCTTGTTCCAAGAAAGGAAAACAAATGGAGGCCTATACTGGACTTGTCTACTCTAAATACTTATCTCATTGTGCCAAAGTTCAAAATGCTGACGTTGCAGCAACTACTTCCCATGCTGGGCAAGGGGTCTTGGCTGGTCACTCTGGACCTCAAGGAGGCATACCTGCATGTCCCAATCAGACAAAGCTGCAGAAGATACCTCAGATTTCTTGCAGGGACAGAGCATTATCAATTCTCAGCATTGCCGTTTGGCTTATCTACTGCGCCCAGAGTGTTCACGAAATGCCTGGCATCAGTAGTGGCACACTGCAGACTCCAGGGAATTCAAATATACCCCTACCTGGACGACTGCCTCATACAAGCAGACAACAAACAAACCTTGATAGCAAACTTGGACTATGTCATTCAATTACTACAGGCCTTGGGATACACACTCAGCATTCAGAATTCAAGACTTCTGCCATCCCAACAGATTATTTTCCTAGGAGCCAAACTGGACACAAAAACACAAATGGCTTATCTCACAGAGGAAAAACAACAGCAGTTACCAGAGTACTTCAAAGGCCTAGCAAAGCTCTCCCAGCTGACTGCAAGGAAAATCCTGCAGGCACTGGGGTTCATGGCATCTTGCATTCTTCTGATACCTTTGGCAAGACTTCATATGAGAAAGCTGCAGTGGTACTTAAAAAGCTTATGGTCCCAACACAGCCAAAGCCTAGAGGATGTAATCCCACTCATTCCATGTCTGCAAAGAGAATTTTTGTGGTGGGCTCAAACAAGTCAGTTAAACAAAGGCATGTCTTTCAACAAACCTCAAGCAGGTCAAATGATTACAACAGACGCCTCAGACCATGGATGGGGGGTGCACATGGAGGGCAGATGCATTCAAGGTCAATGGACACCAAGGGAAAGGCATCTGCACATAAACCAAAAAGAGATGTTGGCAGTGATACATGCAATCCAGACTTTCGAAAAATCACTTCAACAAGGACATTTGCTAATAAGGACAGACAACACCACTGTTATGTGGTATATAAACAAGCAGGGAGGCACTCATTCTTATCCCCTCTGCAGACTAACAATGATTCTCTGGGAAAAATCCCTAAGTCTGAAGATACATCTGCAATCCCAGTTTGTGCCAGGCAAGGACAATGTACTGGCGGACAAGCTGAGCAGAAATTTCTTGGATCCACACGAATGGATGCTGCATCCTCACATTTTCTCACAAATAACAAGGAAATGGGGAAGACCGGGCATAGATCTCTTTGCTTCTCACATGAATCATCACCTGGAAAAGTTCTGTACAAGGACCCACCATCCTCCAGCCTGGAAAACGGATGCTCTCTCCTTCAGCTGGAATTCCCTAACAATTTATGCATTCCCTCCTCTACCACTGCTGACCAAGGTGATACTGAAGATCAAAGCAGAACAACCAACAGGCATTTTGATAGCTCCAGACTGGCCAAGGCAGCACTGGTACCCATTGCTGTTGAGCATAACTCGGACCAGACCGTGGCCTCTGCCCCTATGGCCTCTGCTTCTAACACAACACAATTACAGGACTGTTCATCAAAACCTGAAAACATTGCATCTGACAGCCTGGAGGTTACCATAACTCCTTCCGATATCTCTCTTTCCAAAAAAGTTCAAGAGATCCTACTGGAAGCACGCAGACCTTCCACCAGAAAAACCTATTCAGCCAAGTAGAAGAGATTCATCATCTGGAATGCTAACAGGGGCAGGATACAACAGTATTGAGTATACCTCAGATATTGGAATATTTGGCAGAAATGTTTCATACTGGTCTCTCATATTCTTCCATAAAGATTCATGCCTCAGCAGTCTCAGCAAAATACAATTGTGATCCACCTGTGTTTTCACATCCTTTGCTAAGACCGTTCCTAAGAGGGATAAAGAATATCAAACCTCCCAGGAAACCGCCAGTACCTGCATGAGACCTCAATTTCGTCTTGGAAAAAATTAACTCTTCCTCCCTTTGAACCAGCAGCAACTTCAGAAATGCAATTTCTCTCATGGAAAACGGCTTTCCTATTGGCAATCACATCAGCAAGAAGAGTCTCGGAGATACAGGCACTCATGGCAGTACCTCCTTTTCTCATTTTTCATCAGGACAGAGTCTCTCTAAGAACCAGTCCTTCATTCATGCCAAAAGTAATTTCCAGGATGTCTCTAAATCAAGCCATTCACCTGCCTACTTTCTTCCCCAATCCTCAAAACAGGGGGGAAGCACTGCTGCATACTTTGGACATACACAGGCAACTACGCTACTACTTGGACAGAACTAAGGCCTCCAGAAAGTCTGACCAACTGCTTGTAGCCTATGCTGCTGGAGTACAAGGAAAAGCAATCTCCAAACAAACAATTTCCAAATGGATTGGACACTGCATCAGATTCTGCTATTCTTTTCATGGAAAAGGTGTGCCAGCCAATATTAGGCCACACTCCACCAGAGCTATAGCCACATCCACAGCTTTCCTAAGAGGAGTGGCTGCAAAGGACATTCTAGAGGCTGATACATGGAGCTCCGTGCATACATTTACCAAGCACTACAACCTGCCTTTATACTCCAGATCCCGAGCAGGCTTTGCTTCGGCAGTCCTGCAGGGCATTTTAGCTACACCATCACTTTCTTAGTTCCAACCACCCCCAGCTTGGCTATGGTATTCAACCCATATGTTACGACTGCAGTTGCATTCTTGAAGGACATAGTACAGTTTTGTACCTACCATAAATGTAGATGTCCGATAGATATGCAACTGCAGTCGGATTTTCCCACCCTCCTACCCCTCTGCAACCTTCTTTATGGGTCCACCACCCCTATTCCTATTAGCTGGGGGTATCTCCTATGGTGTATCTGTGTATTACTGTTGTGCATGTCCGGAATTGTTTATCCATTCACCAAATTTAGCCTTCCTAGGAGGGCACCTGGCATCTGGGGCAAGAAACACTGAAGAAGATGGTGTCGGCCGATGCCTTTATACTCCAGCCGTTCTGACGTCGGAGAGGAGGCGACACCGGCCGACGCCGGACCCAGACTTTGGAATCCGGCCGACTGAGGGCTGCCTGAGGCAGGACAACCCATATGTTATGACTGCAGTTGCATATCTATCAGACATCTACATTTATGGTAGGTACAAAACTGTACTTTCTTTTTGGTACCAAAGAAGACAGGGGACTGGAGACCCATTTTGGATCTCAGCAGATTAAACAAATCTGTTCAAAGAATGAAGTTCTGAATGGTCACGCTTCAGTCCATTCTACCCAATTTGGGTCCGGACATTTGGATGTGCTCCATAGACCTTCAGGATGCGTACTACCATATCAAAATGAACAGACGCTCCACGAGGTTTCTCCGCTTCCGGCTGGGAACCAGTCACTATCAATTCAGAGCCCTGCCCTTTGGTCTCACCACAGCCCCCAGGGTGTTCACCAAATGCATGGCAGTGGTTACGGCTCACTTGAGACGGAGAAGATTCCAGGTGTTTCCATATCTAGACGACTGGCTCCTTACTGCTTCCACCAGGCATCAACTAATCCGAGCCAGGGATTCTACCATCCAAACTTGCTCAGAGCTAGGTATCTCTATAAACTTCAAAAAGTCTGCATTGTCGCCTTGTCAATCTATATCCTTTATAGGCGCCATATTAAACACAAAAGAACTGTCGGCAGAACTCCCATTAGAAAGAGTATTAGACATTCGCCGACATGTTCAAACGTTGCTACAGTGCAAGAGAATTCAGGCCAGATTTGTATTGAAAACCTTAGGTCTCATGGCAGCAGCTATTACATTACTTCCCCTGGCTCGTTTTCACATGTAAATTCTTCAGTGTATGCTCTTTACCCAATGGTCCTTTCAACAGCTTCCAGTGTCTCACAACATAATAATTACTCAATCATGCAAAGACCACCTTTCTGGGTGGATGGTCTCCCCTCAAGTTTTTCAGGGCATACCGTTTGTACTTCCTCCTCTGGTTGCCACGGTGACAACGGATGCCTCCCTGATCGGGTGGGGGGGGGGGGGCATTTTCAGGGCAGGACTGTCCAGGTCACTTGGCAACCCCTAGAGTACCATCTGCACATAAACGTCTTAGAGATGAGAGCGGTACTTTTAGCATTGCAAGCTCTTCAGGACTCTCTGCCTACCGGGACTATTGCAGTTCACACGGACAATATGTCAGTAGTGTGGTACATCAACAAGCAGGGCAGAACCAGGTCCTATCCCTTATGTCGAGAAGCACTCAGACTTTGGCAGTTGGTGATTTCCTCTCAACAGTTTCTAATAGCAACGCACATCCCCGGGAAGTCCAACGTCATAGCGGACAGGCTAAGCAGAGCAATCCTTACGCCTCACGAGTGGTTTCTCAATCATTTAGTAGCAGACAAAATTTTCCGCAGATGGGGTCAACCTTTTTGCAGCCTCTCTCAACAGCAAGTGCAGCGACTTCTTCACTCTCTTCCCCCTCCCAGGCCATTCCCCCAGAGATGCTCTAGTTCACGATTGGCCCCAGGGTCTGCTCTATGCATTCCCTCCTTTTCCCTTAATTCCAAAACTGATTCAGAAAGCGACTGCTTTGGGATCCAGGATGATCCTCATTGCTCCTTACTGGCCTCGACAAATTTGGTTCCCATTCCTGCATCGTCACCTGCTGGAGCAGCCCTGGAATCTGGACCCAGTGCCAGACCTCTTGATCCATCAGTCGGGCGGGCTGTATCAATCCCTTCACTCTCTCAACCTCACAGCTTGGTTGCTCCACTTCGAACCTTAGCCAGGCTTCCACATATTTCTCAGACAGTGCGCAAAATCATACTTTCTTCGCACAAACCTACTGGAAAAACTTATGCTAGTAAGTGGAAACGTTTTTCTTTCTGGGCAGAGACTAGAAAGATAGACCACGTTACAGCCCCTGTCCATAATGTTTTAGATTTTTTGGTGGAACTTTTTCAAGCAGGTTCCTCAGCTGCCACCATTAGGGTCCAATTGGCTGCTATCGCAAATTTTCACATTAGCCTATCAGAGTCCAGTATTATGTCCCACAAACTTTGTAAGGCCTTTCTTAAAGGAACTATCTTACTTAGACCCCCGGTTAAAGATCCCCCCCCCCCCTCCGTGGGATTCGAACTTGATATTAACTTCTTTGATTCTCTCTTCTTTTGAACCTGCAGCTTCTTGTTCCTTAAAGTTACTCTCCTGGAAGACTCTCTTCTTAGTAGCCATCACCTCGGCCAGAAGAGTATCGGAACTTCAAGCCCTTTGTGTTCGTCCTCCATATCTTATTTTTCACAATGATAGAGTTTCACTCAGGACTAATCCTTCCTTTTTGCCCAAAATACCCTCAGAGGCAAATCTCAATCAGGCTATTGATCTTCCTGTCTTTTTTCCTAATTATTCAAACAGAGCTGAACAAAAGTTACACTGTTTGGACATTCACAGGCAGTTATGTTTTTATTTGGATAGGACCAAACAGTCAAGAAAATCAGATCAACTCTTCCTGTCCTATGCTGAGGGGAAGCAGGGCCTGCCAGTTTCTAAGGTAACCTTGTCCAGGTGGCTGGCCTCTATTATTACCTTGATCTACCAACTGAGACGTAAAGAACTTCCTTCAAAACCAAAAGCTCATTCCACCAGAGCATTGGCTACATCGGTAGCTTTTCAGGCTAGACTTCCAATGGAATCTGTTTGTGCTTTAGCAACATGGGCCACTCCTCATACCTTCATTTCACATTACAAGTTGGATATGGCCTCCAGGAGTCTAGCTGTTTTTGGTTCCACTGTGCTCAAGAGTCTGTTTCAATGAGCCACCCAGGGCTAAGGTGCTAGGGATGCTGTCCCATCCAGCAAGAATGAAGGCAAGATAGACAACTTAACATTAAGAAGTTATGTACCTACCATAACGTTCCTTGTTAGTTGTCTTCTTCTCGCCTTCTTTCTTGCGTCCCACCCTCCATCCCCCTAGCCTGGGTAGGACCGATAAGAATCCCTTTTGAGGCCGCCTTCCTACGGTTGACCTTGTTTTTAGGTTACGTCCTCCTCTATTTGTAGCACTGTAGGTAAACCTTTGGTGGGAACTAGTGTGTTTTTTTCCATGGTGTTAGCTTTCCAAACGAGATCTGGATATCTGACGCCTAGCATTGTGGGATAAGGGGAGGTCTCGAGCTGGTAAATAGCTCTCGAGCTTTAGAAAAAGGCCAAGTCGGAGCCGAGGATCGGCTCCGAACCCATCCAGCTAGATAGAAGGCGAGATGAAGACAACTATCATGGAACGTTATGGTAGGTACATAACTTCTTATTCTTCTGCAGAGCACTGTTCTTGTAGTCGTCATTTTTTTTCATGTTTCAACTTCCAAATGGAATGTAATCTTGATCACTAACAGTCTCTCACTGGGATTGTAGTTGTTCAGTAACTGAGCATGCAATTTCATGGCCTTTCAATACTACTGCATCTCATTTATTCAGAGTAATTATAAAACCATTGTGTCTCTATTTAATCTTCTTAAATCTCACCAACAGTTCTTCTGTGGCACAGCTTCTCCTGTAGATGACATGCATAGATTTAAACTTATATGAACATTAGTGCCTGCCATGACCTCCTCAGTTACTACCTTACTGATTGTTGTCCAAGGCCCAAAGCTTGGGTCTCTTTTCTTTATCTGTCTTGCGCTTAGGGAGCTCAACTTCAGAACGACCAATGGATGCCATTAAATGCTGAGAAATAGTTTTGAAACTAAGGTGCCTAGCTAAGACTTTGGCCCTATGCCTAATAGTCCTAGAGTTGAAACGGGCACAGAAAAGACAGTTAGGTGGATCGTGATCTGGGCCTAAACAAATAATACAAAGTAAATGGGAGTTTCGATGTGGAATCTGCGTACCACAACGGAGACTACTGTTAACTTGATCTGACATGAGTTAACCAAGAAAAAAAGAGTTCCCCAACAGGGTACTTAGCTTTCAGACTACTTCTCTCTTGTGTGGACGACCGACACACTGAAATACTGCTTTGGGCTCTAACAGCAAGAAAAGACTGATATCATGAAGTTGGCTGTCTCCCCGTATACCCAAGTATACTGAAGTCAGTCAGAATGTTTGCCAGCCCATTGAGGAGGGAGATATTTTCTCTAGTAGTCGGGCCAGCCAAGGCCTCTCATAGCAGAGAATCCCATAAGTCAGGACTGTAACGGTGAATGCACTCTAAACATCTACATTTATTTTAAGTGCACACAATTACTTTCTTTCACACTGGTTGTTAGCTTTTCTTGCAGTAGCAGTACACTCACACTGAACTGCTGTTAAAAAAGTGGAAGTCTTTTCTGTTTGTTAAACATAATTTTTTTTAGTCTGTGTCCATTCCTACTAAATATGTTGCTGATCCTGATTAACCAGCATTTGAATCTCCATCTTTAAAATTTGCCTTGCATTAGTCATTCATGTGCTTGTTGTTTGTTACTTTTACATTTTACAGCATCCTGATGAATGCATTGAGCATAATATGTCAGCTAAATTTCATAGCTGTGTTGATGTCCTTCAAGAATGCAACTGCAGTCATAACATATGGGTTGTCCTGCCTCAGGCAGCCCTCGGTCGGCCGAATTCCAAAGTCTGGGTCCGGCATCTGCTGGTGTCGCCTCCTCTCTGACGTCACCACGGCTGGAGTATAAAGGCATCGGCCGACGCCATCTTCTTAAGTCTTTCTTGCCGCGTGGTGCCCGAAGCAGAAGCAGTTCGCAAGTGCCGGTCGGTCAGCTCCTGTGTTTTCAGTACCGTAGTCATCTAAAAGCTAAGTACCCCGTTGGGGAACATTTATTCTTGCCTCAGCCGATGTCAGAACAAATTGAGAAAGTTAATAATTGTTTGTCTTGTGGTAAACAAATACCTCATAAGGACTTCCATTCTCTCTGCCTTCCTTGCCTGGGCCCAGACCACGACGTCTCGGCCTGTGCTGCCTGTGCCTGCTTTAATAAGCGCACTCTCAGGCGCCGGGCAGAATTCGCCGAGGACTTTTTCGGTGAATCTTTTGCGTATATCATGCTGTCGGATCAACCGACTACCCAATCTGCTAAAAAACGCAAGGACCGGGACCGACATCCTCGGCCCGCGTCCACTACCGATGCTACTCCCAAACCCTCTGCTAGTGCTCCGGTTCCTTCGGAAGTGGTAAATCTACCGCTCCAGGCCGACGACACAGCGTTAACACGACCTTCGGTCTCGGAGATCTCTCCGGTGCCGGTTGTTGATTTTCCTCCAGAAACCGAAGTTCTGGATCTACCCGACACCATTTCTGTGGACAAGGTTACGCCTGCACGTGGGGCTGCTAGGCCTCCTGTATCCATGTCCATCAAGGCCTTTGCACGTGCTAAGGCCGCCAGTCAGACCAAGGCCCATCCTAGACCTACTGCCCAGGCCCCTTCTTCTGATAAGCAAATCATGTCTCTGGCTGCTGATCTAATTTCCCTTATCAGGGGGTCTCAGCCTCATCCGGAGAGGGGTTCTCAGCCACCTGCAGAGAAGAGGCCCAGAACTGAGCAGGCGGATGACCTCTCTTCGGATGAAGCCTCTGGGGATTCTGAACATTCTGATACCAAAGAAGAATCCTTCCAGGCGTACGAGGACTCTGATGCTGAGGAATCAATTCCCTCTGCCTCCCCTCTAGAGGATTTCTCATTTGGTGAAGTTCTGCATTCCATGAGGGAACATTTTCAGTTGCAGGGTCAGGAATTCTCTGACTCCAGGAAAAGGCTTCGTACCTTCCTCAAGCTTCCCCAGCACAGGCCTTTAGCTATTCCACCTGTTATGGATGTTTTGGATGATGTTTTCTCTAACTCCAGTGCTAACCCTGACTCTCTTCCTCCAGCTCCTGTCAAGCCGGACAGGTATTATAGGGTCGCTGACACCCACAAGCACCTTTTTAAGGCCCACTCTGTGGATCTAGAAACTATTTCACAGGGCCCCAAGGGAGTGGCTACCTCCTCTGCCAAGAACCCACTGCCAGCAGACAGGGAAGCAAGGTCCCTGGAGAGATGGGGTAAAAAAGTATATACTTCTACTACCCTGGCCATGAGGTCACTAAATTGCCTTTTTCACATGTTTTAGTACCAGGATTTTCTCCTGGATGATTTACAGAAAAAGTTAGCCTCTCCTGAGCCTATTGATAAAAAGGCATTGCAGGATCATATACATAACACTCAGCAGGTTAATAACCATTTTCTTCAGTGTGGTTATGATGCACTGGAAGCTTCATATAGGGCAGCTATGACTGGAGCTGTGATACGTAGACATGCTCGGTTAAAGGATCTGTCTTTGCCTGACCATGTTAAAGTAAAGTTACTTGATGCACCTTTGGAAAAACAGAATCTTTTTGGTGCTAATGCACAAGATGTATTGAAATCCATAGAGGAAAAAGCAGAGTCAGTACAGACAGTCAAGGATTTCCTTCAGGTTCAGCCACCCAGATTCAGCAGAAACTGGCCCTCAAAGAATTGGTCCTTCCCCGGCTCAGACAAGTTTCAAAGGGGAAAAAGCAGACGTGCCCGAGGTAGAGGGCAATACCGAGGATCTTACAGGGGACGCCAATGGCAACCTCCAAATCAAAGAAGTGGTACAGACAGTTCAGCTGCACCACAAGGACAATCGCAATGACTTGATTTTCATTCCACCTACAAAGGTTCAAAGAGAAGCACCCTTGGGTGGAAAATTATCCTTATTCTCACAAAACTGGCATATTTTAACCAAGGACAACTGGATTCTGGATATGATAGACAAAGGTTACAGATTCCACTTCCACACATTACCAATAAGACAAGGCATGCCAAACCTGCCACATCATCAAAGGGCAGAGGCACTCTCTCAAGTTTCCAAGCTGTTAAGTATAAAAGCAATAGAAAGGGTTCCTCCTCAGGAGCTAGGCCAGGGATTTTATTCAAGGCTGTTCCTTGTTCCAAGAAAAGAAAACAATTGGAGACCCATACTGGACTTGTCATCTCTAAACACTTTTCTCATAGTGCCAAGTTCAGAATGCTGACGTTGCAGCAACTCCTTCCCATGCTGGGCAAGGGGTCTTGGCTGGTCACTCTGGATCTCAAGGAGGCATACCTGCATGTCCCTATCAGACAAAGATGTAGAAGATACCTCAGATGTCTTGCAGGGACAGAGCATTATCAATTCTCAGCATTGCCGTTTGGCTTATCTACTGCGCCCAGAGTGTTCATGAAATGCCTGGCATCAGTAGTGGCACACTGCAGACTACAGGGGATTCAAATATACCCCTACTTGGATGACTGCCTCATACAAGCAGACAACAAACAAACCTTAAAAGAAAATTTGGACTATGTCATGCATCTACTGCAGGCCTTGGGATACACAGTCAACATTCAGAAGTCAAAACTACTGCCATCCCAACAGATTATATTCTTAGGAGCCAAACTGGACACAGAAAACCAAATGGCCTACCTCACAGAGGAAAAACAGCAGCATTTACCAGAGTACTTCAAAGGCCTAGCAAAACTCTCCCAGCTGACTGCAAGGAAAATCCTGCAGGCCCTGGGGTTCATGGCATCTTGCATCCTTCTGATACCTTTGGCAAGACTTCATATGAGAAAGCTGCAATGGTATTTAAAAACTTATGGTCTCAACACAGCCAAAGCCTAGAGGACATAATCCCACTTATTTCATGTCTGCAAAAAGAATTTTTATGGTGGGCTCAAGCCAGTCAGCAAAACATAGGCATGTCTTTCAACAGACCTCAAGCAGGCCAAATGATTACAACAGACGCCTCAGACCATGGATGGGGGGCGCACATGGAGGACAGATGCATTCAAGGGCAATGGACCCCAAAGGAAAGACATCTGCACATAAACCAAAAGGAAATGTTGGCAGTGATACATGCAATCGAGACTTTCAAAAAATCACTACAACAAGGGCATTTACTGATAAAGACAGACAACACCACTGTCATGTGGTACATAAACAAGCAGGGAGGCACCCATTCTTATCCCCTCTGCAGACTAACAATGCTTCTCTGGGAAAAATCCCTGAGCCTGAAGATACATTTACAATCCCAGTTTGTACCAGGCAAGGACAATGTACTGGCGGACAACCTGAGCAGAAATTTCATGGATCCACACGAATGGATGCTGCATCCTCACATTTTCTCTCAACTGACAAAGACATGGGGAAGACCGGATGTAGATCTTTTTGCCTCCCACTTAAATCATCACCTGAAAAAGTTCTGCACAAGGACTCACCATCCTCTAGCCTGGAAGATGGATGCTCTCTCCTTCAGCTGGAATTCTCTAAAAATTTATGCATTCCCTCCTCTGCCTCTGCTGACTAAGGTGATACTGAAAATCAAAGCAGAACAACCAACATGTATTTTGATAGCTCCAGACTGGCCAAGGCAGCACTGGTACCCATTGCTATTGACCATAACTCGGACCAAACCATGGCCTCTGACCCTATGGCCCCTGCTCCTAACACAACACAATTACAGGACTGTACATCAAGACCTGAAATCATTACATCTGACAGCCTGGAGGCTAACATGATTTCTCCTCCTAACTCTCTATCAAAATCGGTTCAAGAAATCCTGCTGGAAGCACGCAGGCCTTCCACAAGAAAAGCATATTCAGCCAAATGGAAGAGATTCAGCATCTGGAATGCCAACAGGGGTCAGGACACAGCATTACCGAGTGTACCTCAGATTTTAGAATACTTGGCAGAACTACTTCATACTGGACTTTCATACTCTTCAATAAAGATTCATGCTTCAGCAATCTCAGCAAAATACAACTGTGATCCTCCAGTGTTTTCTCATCCATTGCTAAGACAGTTTCCAAGAGGAATAAAGAATATCAAACCTCCCAGAAAACAGCCAGTACCTGCATGGGACCTCAATTATGTGTTGGAAAAATTAACTCTTCCTCCATTTGAGCCAGCAGCAAGTTCAGAAATGCAATTTCTTTCATGGAAGACGGCCTTCTTATTGGCAGTCACATCTGCAAGAAGAGTTTCGGAGATACCGACACTCATGGCAGTGCCCCCCTTCCTCATTTTTCATCAAGACAGAGTTTCTCTAAGAACCAATCCTACATTCATGCCCAAAGTTATTTCCAGGGTGTCTCTAAATTAAGCAATTCACCTGCCTGCATTCTTCCCCAATCCTCAAAATAGGGGGGAAAAGCTACTGCATACTTTGGACATACACAGAAAATTACGTTACTACTTGGACAGAACTAAGGCCACCAGAAAGTCTGACCAACTGTTTGTAGCCTATGCTGCTGGAGTGCAAGGAAAAGCAATCTCCAAACAATTTCAAAATGGATTGGACATTGCATCAGATTCTGCTATTCTTTCCATGGAAAAGGTGTGCCAGCCAATATTAGGCCCCATTCCACCAGAGCTATGGCCACTTCCACAGCTTTCCTAAGAGGAGTGGCAACAAAGGACATTTTAGAGACTGCTACATGGAGCTCCGTGCATACATTTACCAAGCACTACAACCTGCCCTTATATTCCAGATCCCGAGCAGGCTTTGCTTCGGCAGTCCTGCAGGGGATTTTAGCTACACCATCCTTATCTTAGTTCCATCCACCCCCAGCTTGGCTATGGTATTCAACCCATATGTTATGACTGCAGTTGCATTCTAGAAGGACATAGTACAGTTTTGTACCTACCCTAAATGTAGATGTCCGATAGATATGCAACTGCAGTCGGATTTTCCCTCCCTCCTACCCCTCTGTATCCTTCTTTCTGGGTCCCTACCCCTTTTCCCATTAGCTGGGGGTATTCCTATGGTGTATCTGTTTATTACTGTTGTGCATGTTTGGTATTATTTTTATCCATTTACCAAATTTAGCCTTCCTAGGGGGGCACCTGGCATCTGGGGCAAGAAACACTGAAGAAGATGGCGTCGGCTGATGCCTTTATACTCCAGCCGTGGTGACATCGGAGAGGAGACGACACCAGCCGATGCCGGACCCAGACTTTGGAATCCGGCCGACCGAGGGCTGCCTGAGGCAGGACAACCCATATGTTATGACTGCAGTTGCATATCTATCGGACATCTACATTTATGATAGGTACAAAACTGTACTTTTTTGAAGTTTTCTTTTCATTAGTCTGTAGGGTAGTTAAGTAGCACCAGAATAGTTTAGTCAAAAATGTGATGTAACTGGAGTATTTCCTCTGTCCTGATGGTGCATGTTATCTGGTTGGTGTCAGGAAGGTTTAAGTGTCATGTAATAATGCAAGAAGTGGTTGATGGTAATATAATTTACCTGGGTACATTTTTGTTCATGGTGTTTAAAGATCTGAATTACTACTCTTTTTTTTTTTTTTTTTTTTTTACCAGGTCTGTGTAGTGAAGTTTAACAGTAATTCTTTCTTTCAGCAACACTCAAATGCCTCTCAGTCCCTGTGTGACATTATTCGTCTGAGTCGTGACCAGATGATTCAGATCCAGGACAGTCCAGAACCGGACCAGTTATTAGCCACCCTTGAAAAGTAAGCAAATGGGGAAATGGGGTCGCTTTGGGGAGAGTACAGATGTGTGTAGTCCTTGGACTTGTGAGGAAGTTACCAGATGCAAAGTATTCTGCTAGTTAGCATCTTGTATGGTATTGATAGAGATCATTGCTACAGAACATTTTGTTTGGCTTGCCCGCATTTTTTGCATATGTTTAATAGGGTCTGCAAAAAAAAAAAAAAAAAAAAAAAAAGTCTGTGGCCTGAAAATGTACGGTGGAACTAAAGTTAATTAAATAACGTCATCAATTGTAAGTGGAAAGTAAAGCCAAAGCACTCTGATAAAGATTGACTTCATAATTAACCTGAAAACTGAAAAAAGTGTCAAATAGAAGGTAAGGATTTTAGCAGTGAAAGAAATGAGGTTTGTAGGGGAAATAATTTAACCCATTTTAAGAGTGGTCTTAAGTCATCTCAGCACCATGAGAGAAGTCAAAAATGACATGTCCTAAGAAATGTTTTAACACCTGTGTATGTACATATATCTATATTTCTGTCTCTCTCTCCATATATATATATATATATATATATATATATGTGTGTGTGTGAGTGTGTGTGTGTCTGCCTGTGTGTGTAGATTAGATGTACAGATATGTATAGATGTATTTAGGATCATAGGAGGTTACTAGGCTATCGACCTGGAGGTCTTTTCAAGCTTAGCCGAGGTTCTTCTTGTTTCATTATTGCATTCATCACATTTGCGTTATCCCTGCAAGGGTAGCCCTCGGCCGGGCCGAATACCGGAGGCTTAGTATTTCTGCATCTGCTGCTGTCGCTTCAGGACTGACATCAGGTCGTCAGTAGTATAAAGTAAGGCAGCCGATGCCACTACATCAGTCTTTCTTGCTGTGGAGCCCAAAGCAGAAGCAGTTTGCATGAGTGCCGGTTGGCCACTACCTGAGTTTTGTCTACCGAATTGAAGTCTTCTAAAGTTAAGTTTTTCTTGCACTAACCGATGTCAGAAAAAGTTAATAGTGGTCTCACCTGTGGAAAGCAAATACCACACCGAGACTTCCATTCTTACTATGTCACTTGCTTAGGCCCAGATGACAGTGTACCCCTTTGTTGCTTCTGTGCTTTGTTTAATGCCTGAACTATCCGTTATCAGGCCACTATTACAACCAGATAATTTCGCTTACAGTCCTCGAATTCCGATATGGCTTCGGTAAGCCATCCGACAGGAGATCTTCTGAAAAGATGTAAAGATAAAGACAGAGACAGACAGCACAGGTCCAAACCTATCGACGATGCTTCAATTAAGTTAGTCATCATTTCTCTGGTCTTCAGTGAGGCGCTTTCACAGCCCCTGATACCCACTTCTGTGGATTTGCAGGTCGCTACCAAGACCCTTTTGGAGCCGCAAAACTCTACTTCGACTAAGGATCCTGCGGTTGTCTCTACCTGGGACGGGTCTGGAGCTGTTGAGCAGGCACTGGCTTCTGAGGAAGTCCTTCGCACTACCGATTCTCGACACAAACCAACATTTTCTTTCGCGACTACCATTCTTTCGAAAACAACCGAGTTTCTTAGGCCCAGGGTATGAACCACACCCAAGAAACCGATGACCCACTCTCAGGCACCTGCTTCCTTGCCTCAGTCTCAGATGCTTAAAATGGCTGAAGACCTTACCATGCTGATCAGTGGAAGCCAAACTACCCCCTCCAAAAAGAAAAGAGGTCTGTCACCTGTAGTTCTGTCTGAGCAAGAGTCAGATGACTCTGACGCTTCTGAATATGAAGACATGCAACCCCTCTATACTTATGAGGATTCTGATGCAGAGGATTCCATCCCTTCAGCCTCTCCCCAAGAGGATTTTTCCTTTGGGGAAACCCTGCATACCTTAAGGGAGCATTTCCAGTGGGAAAGTCAAAACTACCTTCAGTCTAAAAAGAGACTCGGGGAATTCCTAAATCTTCCACAGCACAGACCCTTGGCCATCCCCCCAGTCCTGGTTGTTGTGGAGGAGGTTTTCCTGGAATCCAGCTTGACTCCTGACACCCCCTCTCTCCTGCACCCGGAAAACCTGACAACTGCTATAGAGTCCCTGACTCGCACAAATTTCTTTTTAAAAATCCTACTGCTGACCCTGAGGTAATTTCTCAAGGGCCTAAAGGGATTAAAGCAACCTCTACTAAGAATTCCACCCCCTCAGAATAGGGATTCCCGAGCACTAGACAGATGGGGTAAAAAAGTATACACCTCAAGCTACTCTTGCTATCGGGGAGCTAAATTGTTGATTCCATATGCTAAAATTTCAGCAACTTATCCTGGAACAAAAAAATGTCTTCTTTTCCTGCTTGGGCAGAATCTAAAGAATTACAAGAATTAATGCATTCTGCAACTTAAGTAACTAGACACACCTTGCACTGTGGTTTTCACACCTAGAAGCTTCTTGCAGGACAGCAGTCACTGGATCTGTCATTAGAAGGCATGCCCCTGCCAGACCATGTCATATCTAAATTGTTGGATGCCCCCCTGCACAAAGACAACTTATTTGGCACTAAGGCAGAAGAAGTCTGAAAAAGATGGGGGGAAAAAAAAGAAAAATCTATAGAAACAGTTAAGGATTTCTTACAGGTCCAGCCACCCAGGTTCAGCAGGCATTGTCCCACCAAACACTGGTCCTTTCCTGCTCCCTCCAAGCCAGTCCAGCATAGGCCCCGGGGAACCAGACCCCCCAGACAAACAGCCACAGGGAATGCAGAGATCTAAGCAGTGGACTACCTCCACTTCAAAACCAGGGAGTTCTAAGCCACCCCCTTATGGTAAAAACTCACAATGACTCCCTGGGCCACCATTACCAATGACCACTGGGTTCTGAACAAGTTATTCCTTCCACACCCTTCCAACCCCAAAAGGGTTCCCAGATCTACCTCCAAACCAGTGGGCAGAGGCTGAAAAGCAAATCCTTTCCCTGCTTTCTATGAGTGCAGTAGAGCACATTCCTGCAGAACAGATAGGCCAAGGTTTCTACTCCAGACTTTTTCTGGTGCCCAGAAAAGAGGGCACCTGGCACCCCATCCTTGATCTATCCATTCTAAACACCTTCCTGGTGATCCCAAAATTCAAAATGCTCACCTTCCAGCAGCTGCTACCCATGCTGTCCAAGGACGCTTGCCTTGCCACCCTGGATCTAAAAGAGGCTTACCTCCACATTCCTATCAGGGAATCATGCAGGAAATATCTCCTTTTTAGGGTAGGATCTCAACACTTTCAGTTCTGTGTGCTTCCCTTTGGCTTATCTACTGCTCCCAGAGTTTTCACAAAATGTCTGGCTCCAGCCATTGCCTTTTGCAAACAAAGGAATATCCAGATTTTACCCATACTTAGAAGACTGCATTATTCAGGCAGACAGCCAGGAAAAGCTGTTCAAGCACCTGGCCTTTGTAAAGAACCTACTAACCTCCCTAGGGTACACAGTCAACAAAAATAAATCCAAACTGGTGCCCACACAAAGTATTATCTTCGTTGGGAGCAAGCTTGGACGCAGCATCCCAGATGGCATTCCTTACATCAGAAAACCAAATTTTCCTGACAGCCTACTTCTCTCAACTAGCCACCAGGCCCCAGTTATCTGCAAGGAAGATTCCTATAAGCTCTGGAGTTCATGGCATCTTGCGTACTACTCATTCCATATGCCAGACTGCATATGAGGAAACTTCAGTTGTACCTAAAAAGCCTTTGGTGTCAGCACTCTGAAGACCTGGAAATTCTTATACCTATAATTCCTTGCCTCAGAATAGATTTTCTTTGGTGGGCAACAGCATGCTCCCACAACAAGGGACTGCCTTTCTCGCCACCTGCTGCCATCCAGACCCTCACCACAGACGCATCAGACTATGCTTGGGGCGCAAAGCTGGTTGGCAGGTGCATGTAGGGCCAATGGAGCCCACAGCAAATTCCTCTGCACATCAACCAAAAAGAGATGATGGCTGTCAAGCATGCATTGATAGCTTTCAAACCCCTTCCCTCCCCAGGGGCTCTCCTGATCAAAACAGACAACATCACTGTGATGTGGTATATCAACAAGCAGGGAGGGACTCACTGCTACCCTCTATGCAGGCTGGCCATGACCCTTTGGCACACAGCCTTTGCCATGCAACTGCACCTGTTAGCACAATTCCTACCAGGCTCGCTCAACACTCTGGCAGACCAATTAAGCAGAAATCTTCTGGACCCACACGAGTGCAGCTCAACGGAAGAACCTTCACCCTAATAACGCAGAAATGGGGCACCCAGAAAGTTGACCTTTTTGCCTCCCGCACCAGTCATCAGTTCAGCAAATTCTGCACCAGGGAGCATCACTGCATGGTTTGGAAAGTGGATGCCATGTCCTTCCCTGGGTCAGTCTATTGGTCTATGCCTTTCCTCCACTACCTCCCATCCCCAGGGTACTGCTCAAAATAAAAGAGGAAAAACCAAGGACAATTCTTATAGCTCCAGACTGGCCTCGCCAGGAATGGTACCCCTTGCTGCGCAGCCTGTTATCACTTGCCACCATGGCATCTTCCTCAGATTCCAAACCTCCTGAACAGAGGGAAAGGGAATTCATGCATCTCCAACTGCAGACCCACAATTTGGCAGCTTAGCTTATTCCCTAACCCCGGATCAATCTGCCAACCTCAGTGAACAGGTTCTAGATGTTATCAGTGAGGCTAGACACCCTAGCACTAGAAAGTCTTATGCTGACAAAAGGAAAAGGTTCTGCACCTGGATCCAAGCTAAAGGAGCCTATACGGCACAGCCCTCCCTCCCTCTCATCCTGGATTACTTAGCTGACCTACTACACAGTAGTCTCTCTTTCTCCTCTATAAAAATTCATGCCTCTGCTATTTCTGCTCATTTTCCCACTGAACAACCCCTTTTCTCACACCCTTTGATCAGACGGTTCCTAAGAGGGGCTAGCAACTTGAGGCCACCCAGAAGGGTACCCACCCCAGCTTGGGACCTTAACTATCTTTTGGAAAAGCTCACCCTGCCCCTTTTCGAACCAGCTTATTTTGCAGAGCTAAAATTTCTCTCCTGGAAGACAGCATTCCTTCTGGCCATCACTTCAGCCAGAAGAGTCTCCGAGCTGCAGGCCCTCATGGCTGTGGGAACCCTTCATCATCTTCCATGCTGACAGGGTATCCCTCAGAACTAATCTACCCATCATGCCCAAGGTGGTGTCCAATGTGGCTCTGAACAAATTCATTCATTTGCCCACCTTTTTTCCTAATCCCCAGAACAAAGTGGAAAGGATTCTGCACTCTCTCGATGTGCACAAACAGCTCAGAGTCTATCTAGACAGGACAAAATACTTCAGAAAGTCTGATCAATTGCTGGTTAGCTTTGCTACAGGGGCAGACGGCAAAGCCATCTCCAAACAACCCATTTCCAAATGGATAGCACACTGGATCCATTTCTGCTACAAACAACATGGAAAGCCTCTCCCCAAGGGGGTCAGGACTCACTCCTCCAGAGCAGCATCCACCTCTGCAACTTTCCTCAGAGGAGTCCCCACCAGGGACATCCTGGAGGCTGCCACCTGGACATCTGTTCACACTTTTACCAAACATTACCACCTGCCTTTCTTCTCCAAATCCAGAGCAGGGTTTGGCTCTGCAGTCTTGCAAGGCATCCTAGCCAGACCCTAGTTTCTTTGACTGCCTCCACCCTTTTCCTCAGCTTTGGGAATCAACCCAAATGTGATGACTGCAACAGTGAAACACGAAGAACATAGTACAGATGTTCATCGTGCTTCACTGTTGCAGTCATTACATTTGGGTTATCCTGCTGGCAGGCGACCCGCAGTTGGCCCGAGTTCCAAAGTCTTGGTCCAGCGTCTGTTGCTGTCGCCTCTTCCCTGACGTCAGTGCGCCAGGGGTATAAAAGTTGCAACCGACGCCAATTATCGTCAGTCTTTCTTGCTGTGCAGTGCCCGAAGCAAAAGCAGTTCGCAAGTGCCGGTCGGCCAACTCCTGAGATTTTCAAAATTGAATTTCAGAACTGAAGTCTTCAATAAAGCTAAGTACCCTGTTGGGGAAACTTTTTCTTGCTCCAGACCGATGTCAGTAAAAGTTAATAATTGTATTTCTTGTGGGAAGCAGATACCTCATAAGGACTTCCACTCTTACTGTATTCCTTGCCTAGGCCCTGACCACGACGTTACTAGTTGTCGGTTTTGTGCTAGATTCAATAAACACACTATTAAACGTTGGTTTTGCTTTACATTATTTTAGAAGAAGATTTAATGATATAATGCCGTCGGAACAACCGACGACCCGGAGTGTATAAAAAACGCAAAGACAAAGAAAAGGACAGGCATCCGAGGCCCAAAACCAACGACGAAGCCTCTTCTAGGCCAGTCGCCGGTTCGCCGGTTCTCAGTGAGGCACTTTCGCAGCCCCTAACACCCGATACCTCAGAGCCACAGGCTGTAACCGACAGCCACGTGGAGACACCGAGGCCTGTGGAAACTCAAGTTATTGGGCCTGTGGAAACTATACCCTCAGATGGGTCCGGAGCCGCTGAGCAGGCACCGGCTTCTGAGGGTGTTTTCAGACCTTCACAGCTTACAATTAAGGCTACTACAGCAGCAAAGGCAAAGTCAAAAACACCATTAAAGACAAGGAAACAAGTGCAGCATTCTCCAGAACAGTCATCCATGCCAAAGAAACAGATGCTTAAAATGGCCGAAGACCTTATTACTTTAATCAGGGGCTCCCATCCCCTTCCTGGCAAAAGGCCTAGGCAAAACACTGATTATGATTCGTCTTCTGATCAGGGCTATTCTCTCCCTCCCTATGAGGACTCTGATGCTGAAGAGTCCATCCCTTCAGCCTCTCCACCTGAGGATTATACTTTTGGGGAAACCCTGCACTCCATAATGGAGCATTTCCATTGGGAGAGCCAGGATTATTCAAAATCCAAGAAAAGGCTCAGAGATTTCCTTTTATTGCCTCAGCACAGGCCCCTGGCTATTCCCCCTGTGCTTGATATTGTAGATGATGTTTTTTTCTGAATCCAGGCTGTCTCCTGATTCTTTACCCCCTGCACCAGTAAAGCCAGACAGGTACTACAGAGTCCCTGACTCTCATCAATTTCTTTACAAAAACCCCGCTGCAGACCCAGAAACAATTTCTCAGGGTCCTAAAGGGGTTAAGGCTTCCACTGCCAAAAATCCTGTCCCCTCAGATAGGGATTCCAGAGCTCTGGACAGATGGGGGGAAAAAAGTTTACACTTTTGCTGCTTTAGCTGTAAGAGCTTTAAACTGTCAGTTTCACATGCTTAAATATCAACAGTATCTCATGTCATTGTTAAAGCAGAAAATGGTTACAAATATACTAAGTCCTGACAGTAAAGAAATGCAGGATTTATTGCATGCAGTTGAACAAGTGGGAAAGCATACTCTGCAATGTGTTTTGATTCATTAGAGGCTTCTTGTAGAGCCGCAGTTACAGGCTCTGTTATTCAAAGACATGCTTGGTTGAAAGAACAAAGTTTACCTGACCCATGTTAAAGTAAAATTATTGGATGCTCCATTACAGCATGATACTTTGTTTGGTGTTAAGGCAGAAGAGGTGTTAAAGAAAATGGAGGATAAAGCCAAGTCAATGCAAACGGTGAAAGATTTCTTACAGGTTCAACCACCTAGATTTAGCAGAAACTGGCCTTCAAAAAATTGGTCATTTCCATTGTCAGACAAGCCACAAAGAAGCAGATACAAATGCCCAAGAGGCAGATCTCAGCCACAAGGCTCCTACAGACCTAAACAATGGGGTGCTTCAGCCCCCAAAGTAGGAGAAGACAAATCACAACCTTATAGGAAACAGTCTCAGTGACTTCCCTCTGCAAATGCCAAGCTCTTACCAGTTGACAGCACCCCTTGGGGGAAAGCTAGCACTTTTCTCAAACAATTGGCACATGATCACGCAAGACCAGTGGGTGCTGAACATTGTTTCTCAGGGGTATAGGTTCCACTTCCACACGCTTCTGAAACCAAAAGGTATGCCAAACCTGCCATAAAACCAATGGGCAGAGGCACAAAAACAAATTGTGGCTCTTATGGATATGGGAACTATTCAAAAAGTTCCACAAGAAGAACAGGGACAAGGATTTTACTCAAGACTTTTCTTAATACCCAGAAAAGGCAAAGCCTGGAGACCAATAGTGGACCTGTCAATCCAAAATATTTTCCTGGATGTTCCAAAATTCAAAATGTTAACACTTCATCAACTTCTGCCCATGCTGGGCAAGAAGGCTTGGCTAATTACTTTGGACCTCAAGGAGGCATACCTGCATGTCCCAATCAGACAATCGTGCAGAAGATACCTCAGATTTATAGCAGACTCGATGCATTACCAATTCTCTGCACTGCCCTTTGGCTTATCTACTGCGCCCAGGGTCTTCACAAAATGCCTGGCACCAATAATTGCTTTTTGCAGACAAAAAGGAATTCAAATATATCCCAACTTGGACAACTGCCTTATTCAAGCAGAGAGCAAGGACATTCTTCTATAGCACCTGGCATTTGTAAAAAGATTGCTAATTTGCCTAGTGTACACTGTAAACGAAAATAAATCAAAACTAGTTCCCTCTCAAGAGATAATATTCCTGAGTGCAAGCTTAAATACAACTGCCCAGATGGCTTATTTCACGCCAGACAAACAAAGGCAACTGACTCATTACTTTCAAATGATGGCAACAAAGACCCAGCTCCCTGCAAGAAAAATTCTGCAGGCCCTGGGTTACATGGCATCCTGCATTCTACTAATTCCATATGCAAAACTGCATATGAGGAAACTACAATGGTATCTAAAAAGTTTTTGGACTCAGCATTGTCACAGCCTAGAGACAGTCATAACCTTGATTCCCTGCCTACAACAGGAGTTTCGATGGTGGTCCCAGGCCTGTCACCACAACAAGGGACAGTCTTTCACCTTACCTACAGCCAAGCAGACAATAACAACGGATGCATCGGATTATGCCTGGGGAGCACATGTGGCAGGAAAATGTATTCAGGACACATGGCCCAAGGAACAAATGCATCTTCACATCAATCAAAAAGAGATGCTAGCTGTACAAAATGCCCTGACAGCCTTCAAGGACCTAATAGATCCAGGACAACTATTAATAAAGACGGACAATACCACAGTTATGTGGTACATAAACAAGCAAGGGGGCACACATTCCTACCCCCTATGCAGACAAGCCATGACTTTGTGGAACACTGCACTGACCTACCGGGTACATCTGCAAGCACAATTCCTGCCAGGAACAAAAAATACACTGGCAGACGAACTAAGCAGAAATCTCATGGATCCTCAACGAATGGAAGCTAAATCCACAAGTGTTCAGCATGATAACATGGAAATTGGGACGCCCAGACATAGATCTATTTGCCTCCCCTCACAATTGCCAAACACAGAAATTCTGCACAAGGACTTATCACTCTCAAGCATGGAAAGTGGATGCTCTATCATTCAACTGGAAAGGCCTGACAGTCTACGCCTTCCCTCCAATGCCTCTTCTCACCAAGGTGCTTTTAAAAATCAGACAAGAAAGACCAAAAATGATCCTGATTGCACCAGACTGGCCATGCCAGCACTGGTACCCAATCCTAAAGAGTTTGTCCCAAGGCCCACCTTGGCCTCTACCTCAAATCCCTCATCTTCTGACACAACAAAACAATCAGATTTTGCACAGTCAACTCAGAACCTTAAATCTGGCAGCATCGCAGATAATGTAGCCACTCAGACTGCACCTCTCTCTAAAGCTGTTATGGGTGTTATTTTGGAAGCCAGGAGACCCAGCACTAGGAAATCTTATGCACAAAAATGGAAGAGATTCTGTGCTTGGAACCAGGCACAGGGGCTTGAATCATTTGTCAATAATATACCTCAGATTTTGCAATACCTAACTGAGATGTTGGAAAAAGGCCCATCTTTTTCATCTATTAAAATCCATGCCTCTGCCATTTCAGCTCATTACAATACGGATCCTCCTATTTTTTCACATCCTCTACTACCTCAGAGGGGCAAAGAATATAAGACCCCCCCCCCCCCCAGGAGAGCACCAGTACCTTCTTGGGACCTCAGTTTTGTTTTAGAAAAACTAACACTGCCTCCATACCAGCCAGCACAGCTGATCTAAAATTCTTGTCATGGAAAACAGCTCTGCTCCTAGCAATAACTTCAGCAAGAAGAGTCTCAGAGTTACAGGCATTGATGGCTGTGGAACCTTTCTTCATTTTTCATCAGGACAGAGTTTCTCTTAGGGCAAACCCAACATTCATGCCAAAGGTGGTCTCCAATGTGGCCTTAAACCAAACCATTCATTTACCTACTTTCTACCCAAATCCCCAGAATAAAGGGGAAAAACTTCTGCACGCTTTGGATATACACAGGCAGCTACGATTCTACTTGGACAAAGCAAAAGCTTTCAGAAAAACTGAGCAACTGTTTGTAGCATATGCTGCAGGATCACAAGGAAAGCCTATTACAAAGCAGACAATCTCCAAATGGATAGGACACTGCATCCGCTTCTGTTATGCACAACATGGCAAATCTGTGCCACTTCAGCAGCTTTCCTTAGAGGAGTACCAACCAAAGACATATTAGAAGCTGCAACCTGGAGTTCAGTGCACACTTTCACCAAGCACTACCACTTACCTCTCTACTCCAAATCCAGAGCAGGCTTTGCCACTGCAGTTCTGCAGGGCTTGTTAGCCTCGCCAAATCCAATTTAGACCCAGCCACCCAACCTCAGCTGTGGGAGTCTACCCAAGTGTAATGACTGCAACAGTGAAACACGATGAACATAGTACAGTTGTGTACCTACCATAAATGTAGATGTTCGAGTGCATATACTGTTGCAGTCCAGGTTACCCACCCACCATCCCCCTTTTCTTTGCTGGGACTTTTCTGTACTTCTCAACTCTATACAACCTATGTGGTGTATTTGCTTGTAGATGAAGGAAATGTTTATAGTAATATATGCATAGTTTTTTGGCATATTTTTATCTTTTCAGCCTTCCTATCTGGGGACACCTGACATCTGGGGCAAGAAAAACTGAAGAAAATGGCATTGGTTGCAAGTTTTAATACCCCTGGCACACTGACGTCAGGGAAGAGGCGACAGCAACCAATGCCAAACCAAGACTTTGGAACTCAGGCCGACTACGGGTCGTTTGCCAGCAAGATAACCCAAGTGTAATGACTGCAACAGTGAATACACTCGAACATCTACATTTATGGTAGGTACACAACTGTACTTTGTGTACACTTACCATAAATGTAGATATTCAAGTATATTACCTGTTGCAGTCCTGATTTCCCTCCCTCCATCCCCCTTTCTTCTCTTTCCTTTCTAAGGGACATATTGGTGTATCTGAAGTAGTTTACTTCATTTGGTCTTCAAACTGTTGGATACCGGATCCGTATCTGATCCGAGCCGGCAACTTTACTAGCATCTGCTCCAAGCTTCTCCCATAATACACCTCCACTACCTTCCAACCCCCAGATCTCATTTACCGCGGATAGCTAAAGCATCGTGATCTCCAGAGCTGTAGGTTGTAAGTGGGTGAAAAACTTTATAAAATCTATTTTCTCTCTCTAAACTTTAGTAGTGATAGTGTAGGTTTCCCTTTCTCCTCCCCTCTCTTAATGCATCGAGTTTTCTAGTTTTAGAGTTGTTAGCTTAGTTTAGAGTAGTTTTGTGTGTTTGCTCCCCCCCAGTGTGTCCTGTGTGTGAGTGTGGTGAGTGGATGTTTTCAGTGAGAAAGAAATAACATTTTTTTTCAGTTATTCTTTCCTCTGATATCATGGCTGATAAGCCGATATTTAAAAGGTGCACTGAGTGTGGCCATAAGTTATCCCCTGTGGATGGCCACACTCTTTGTGTTACGTGCTTTGGCATGGCCCATCTTAGCACAGACTGCACTATATGCGCAGGATTGAACCCATGCGCCATCAAAGACAGGAATGCCAAGTTGGCCCTAAAAGGCCTTGTTCCCCCTTCTGAGACAGTTGCCTTGTCTTCGGCTTTGGTCACACCGGCTGCTGTGGTCGCCTCTCCTTTTCTCCTGGCTTCTCCTCCCTCCCAGGCTGGGACTCATCCTCCTGTGCAAAAGCCTGCGGAAGTTGGACCGGAAAAGGGGCAGGGAGAAGGAGAGAGAGTTGAAGTCGAGGGAAAAATGTAAGAGGTCTCTGGATCTTCCTTCACAGGTCAAGACTCTTAGGATCCGTGACAACCCTCGGCTCCGATCTCCAAGGTTTTCCCCAGAGCCGGAGGAGACACACTCAGCATCTAGGGCAGGGGTGGGCAAACTTTTTGATTCGTGGGCCACATTGAGTTCTGACATTTGACAAAGGGGCCGGAACAGGAGCAGATAGATGGCATGCTTTGAAAACTTCACCTCATTGGGGGAAAAATACACATCTTGGGATATGGAGAAAACATGTGCTTTAATTTCCAATGAAAATGAAGAAAAGCATTACAATAAAATCTCTGACTTCGAAATGAGTCTTTAAACACTGAAAATCAAATAAATGACCATTTTATTTTAAAGCGCTGAAAGTTCTGTTATCCTTCAGGATATCACCATCACGCTCCTCCTGACTGTCTCTTTTTTCAAAAACGGTAGGAGATGCAGATGTACTTGTCCTGTTCCTTTTATTCAATTTGTTTCCCCGGTGCCAAAAGTCAACAACGACCAGTGCAGGGACGAAACAGTTGCAGCAAGTCAGTCTGTGAAGCGTTATATTTGATCTGCGCGCACTGTTTATTTTAACAACGTGCGTATCACGGAGACACACACATTTTAATGGCAGCAGTGTTGTTGGTCTCCTTTTTTAGCCAGCGCATCAAAGTCTGATTTTCTCAAATTTGTCTTTGGTCTCCGGGCACAAAATACCTGCTGTCTCTACCATACATTCTTTTAAAAACTCACCCTCAGACAGTGGTTTGCTGGCCTTTGCTATTTTGAATGAAAGCATAAAACTGGCCTTGGTACTTGACTCTTGAATGACAGTTTGACAGTGAAAAAAACTTTGCTGAGCCTTCAAATTAGCTGCCACCTTCTCAGCAGCAGCTTCCCGTTCTTTTGTTGAGAGCTTGCTAGCATAATTAGCGTGCTTTGTGGCAAAGTGACGGCTAATATTATACTCTTTAAAAACCGCCACAGATGTCCTTCATGGATGCATCTGCAGTCATAACAACTGGGTTGTCCTGTCGTCAGGCAGCCCTTCGGTCGGCCGGATTCCAAAGTCCGGGTCCGGCTTCGGCTGATGTCGCACCTCACCCGACGTCATCTCTGCTGGTCTTCGGGTATAAAGGCATCAGCCGACGCCATTTTCCTCAGTCTTTCTTGCCGCGTGGCCAAGCAGAAGCTGTTCGCAAGTGCCGGTCGGTCAGATCCAGAGATTACTACTACCGAATACTACTTGAAGACTTCTAAAGCTAAGTACCCGTTGGGGACTCTTTCTTGCCTCAGCCGATGTCAGAAAAGTCAATAACTGTTTAACTTGTGGGAAACAAATACCTCATAAAGATTTCCACTCTTACTGTTTGCCTTGTTTAGGCCCAGACCACGGCGTAGCAGCCTGTTCGCCTGTGCTTCATTCAACCGACGAACGCTTAGGCGTCGGTCGGAGTTTGCTGAACAGTTTTTCGGCTCAGATTTTGCGTACATTTTGCCGTCGGATCCTCCGACTACCCAAATTGTTAAAAAACGCAAAGAAAAAGACCGACACTCGCGGTCCGCGGTTTCGGCGAAACCATGGTTAAGCAAACAAGCGAGTGTCTCGGTTTCGCGAAACCGAGAAAACTGATCAAAGTACAGCTGAATCAATGACTACTACTGAGGTTCCTGCTACCTTACTTGAATCGGCCTCAGAAATTTTACCTACAACAGTGGTTACTAGTGACTTATCACACACCATCCCTTTGGATGTCTCTACCCCAGCACGTGGTGCTGCTAGGCCTCCTGCAGCCATGTCTATTAAGGCCTTTGCCAGGGCTAAAGCAGCCAAATCTACTAAATCAGTGCCTGTTAAACCCCCCTCAACCAGGCCCACTTCTAGTTCACAAATGCTTACTCTGGCAGAAGATTTAATATCCTTAATTAGGGGATCTCAATCTCACCCAAACAGGGCCTCTCAGCCCCCAGAAAAGAGACCTAGAGCAGAGCCCCCCGAGCCTGTGTCCTCTGATGATTCTGCGGATGACTCAGATATTACAGACCAGCCAGAGGCTCCTTTCTCCAATTATGAAGACTCAGATGCTGAAGAATCCATTCCAGCTGCTTCTCCAAGATAGATTTTACAGGGTACCAGACACTCATCATCACCTATACAAGGCCCCACTTGCAGACCCCGAAACTATATCCCAGGGGCCTAAGGCAGTAGCCTCGACCACAGCAAAAAACCCTATTCCTTCTGAAAGGGAAGCCAGGTCTTTAGACAGATGGGGCAAAAAAGTTTACACCTCAGCTACTCTCTCAGCTAGAGCTTTAAACTGTCAGTTTCACATGATACAATACCAAGAGTTTATGCTTGATCAGTTAACTAAAAAGCTATCCTCTGATGACTCTATAGATAAGAAATATGTATTAGAAATGGTAAATAACATACAGCAGGTTAATAACCATTCCTTAAAATGTGGCTATGATGCACTGGAGGCTTCATTTAGATCAGCCATGACTGGCACAGTGATAAGAAGACACGCATGGCTGAAGGAACAGGTCTTACCGGATCATGTTAAAGCTAAGTTATTAGATGCTCCTATGCATAAGGCCAGTTTGTTTGGTACACCTGCCCAGCAGGTAATGAAGAAAATGGAAGAAAAGGCAAAATCTGTACAAACGGTTAAAGATTTCTTGCAGGTTCAGCCCCCAAGGTTTAGCAGGAACTGGCCTGCCAAAAATTGGTCCTTTCCTGACTCCACAAGATCCCAAAGGGGCAGGAATAGTCGTTCCAGAGGCAGAAATCAATCCAGAGGGGTGCCTACAGAGGACGACAGTGGCAAGGTAATAACAGAGGCACAGACACAGCCACTACCACTACAACAGCACAATCACAGTGACTTGATTCTAACTCCGCCTACCAGGGAACAAATAGCAGCACCATTAGGCGGAAAATTAACCTTATTTTCGAAGAACTGGCACTATATCACAAAAGACAAGTGGATTTTACAAACCATAGACCAAGGTTACCGGTTCCACTTCCACACTTTACCAGTCAAAAGAGGAATGCCAAACCTGCCTCCAAATCAAAAAACAGAAGCTCTACAGCAGATAATGCAATTAACAAAGATGAGAGCTGTGGAAAGAGTACCAATAACAGAACAAGGCAAAGGATTCTACTCCAGACTATTCCTAGTTCCAAGAAAGGAAAAAAGTTGGAGACCTATTCTCGACCTGTCCACCTTAAATACATACATCATTGTCCCAAAATTCAAAATGCTGACCCTACAGCAACTTCTTCCCATGCTGGGCAAAGAGTGTTGGCTGGTAACTCTAGATCTCAAGGAGGCATACCTGCACGTCCCCATTTGACCAATTTGCAGAAGATACCTCAGATTTCTTGCAGGATCAGAGCACTATCAATTCTCAGCATTGCCCTTTGGCTTATCTACTGCGCCCAGAGTATTCACAAAATGCCTGGCATCAGTAATCGCCCACTGCAGACTACAGGGAATCCAAATTTATCCATACCTGGACGACTGCCTGCTACAAGGGGACAACAAAAGCAAGCTGACAACAGATTTACAAAGGGTCATTTACTTGCTACAAGCACTGGGATACACAGTCAATTTACAAAAGTCAAGGCTGATACCATCCCAAACAAGGACATTCTTGGCCGCGGAATTGGACACAGTAAAACAAATGGCAATCCTAACTGCAGATAAACAAAAGAACTCCCTCTTTACTTCTTGGCACTAACAAGACAGAACAAGCTAACAGCAAAAAAAGTTCTGCAGGCCTTGGGCTTCATGGCATCATGCATAATCTTGGTTCCACATGCCAGACTACATATGAGAAAACTGCAGTGGTACCTAAAGAATTTATGGTCCCAACACAGGCACAGCCTAGAAGCAGAAATTCCACTAATCCCATGCCTAAAACAGGAGTTCCTATGGTGGGCTCAAGCATGCCAGTCAAACCCAGGCCTACCCTTTCACAACTATCAAGCAAGCCAAACCATCACAACAGACGCCTCAGACCTAGGATGGGGGGCTCACATGCTGGACAAATGCGTACAAGGATTGTGGGCGAGGACCAGCTTCACCTGCACATCAACCTAAAAGAAATGCTGGCAGTAAAACTGGCAATCCAAAAATTCAGACCATTTCTCAAAGTAGGCCATTTGATGATAAGGACAGACAACACCACAGTCATGTGGTACATCAACAAACAGGGAGACACTCATTCATACCCCCTATGCAGAATGACTTTGGACCTTTGGAACCTGGCACTCCGCTACAACATCCAGTTACAGGCAATATTTGTACCGGGAAAGGAGAATACTCTAGCAGACATGTTAAGCAGAACCACCTCGGATGCTCACGAATGGATGCTACACCCGGACATTTTCAAGACCATCTCAAAGAAATGGGGAATGCCACAGATAGATCTATTCGCTTCCCCTCTCAATCACCAGCTCAAAAAATTCTGCACAAGGACATTCCACCCACTTGCATGGAAAGTGGATTCGCTCTCCTTCAGCTGGAAAGGTCTGACTGCATATGCATTCCCACCTCTTCCCTTGATACACAAGGTATTACTAAAAATCAAGGAGGAACGTCCAAGGATAACCCTGATAGCTCCAAACTGGCCAAGACAACACTGGTGTACCCATTGCTGAGGAGCATGTCTCGGGACAAAATGTGGTCAATACCCCTGATGCCTTTGACGTTAACTCAGAACAACTACAGCATCATGCATCCAAACCTAAAAACGTTGCAACTGACTGCATGGAACATCACATAGCAGCAACTAATCCAGAACTTTCCAAAAGGGTTAAAGACATTATCCTTGAAGCCCGCAGACCTTCAACAAGAAGGAACTATGCAGGAAAATGGAAAAGGTTTGTCATTTGGAGTGCTGAAAGAGGAAAAGATGTGTCGAATATAGATATGGCTAACATTCTGGAGTATTTGGCAGAGCTTCTACATACAGGCCTGTCCTATTCCTCCATCAAGATACATGCATCAGCTATTTCAGCAGAATACAGCTTTGATCCACCTGTCTTTTCACATCCTTTACTCAGGCAGTTCCTCAGAGGGATCAAGAATGTAAAACCTCCTAGGAAACCACCATTGCCAGCTTGGGATTTGAACTTTGTGCTAGAAAAGTTGACACTCGCACCTTTTGAACCAGCAGCAACAGCAGACCTACAGCATCTGTTGTGGAAAACTGCTTTCCTACTGGCAATAACCTCAACAAGGAGGGTTTCTGAACTTCAGGCCCTAATGGCAGTACAACCCTTCCTAATCTTCCACCAAGATAGAGTGTCCATGAGGACTAATCCTACATTTATGCCTAAGGTGGTATCCAGAGTGTCTTTAAACCAGGCAATCCACCTACCTACCTTCTTCCCCAACCCACAAAACAGAGGGGAAAGAATGCTGCATACCTTGGATGTACATAGACAGCTACGCTACTACCTGGACAGAACAAAAAGTAACAGAAAAACTGACCAGCTTTTTGTAGCCTATGCAACAGGAAGGGAAGGAAAAGCTATTTCCAAACAGACAATCTCCAAATGGATAGGAAATTGCATACGATTCTGTTACTCCTTCCATGGAAAACCAATTCCACAGAACATAAGGCCTCATTCTACAAGGGCAACCGCCACTACCACAGCCTTCTTACGAGGAGTGGCAACCAAGGACATTATTGAGGCGGCTACTTGGACCTCCGTGCATACATTTGCCAAGCATTATAATTTACCTCTGTATTCCAGATCCCGAGCAGGGTTTGCCACTGCTGTACTGCAAGGGATCCTAACCACACCATAATCTATTCTTCCTCCTCCCCTAGTTGGCTATGGTATTCTACCCAGTTGTTATGACTGCAGATGCATCCATGAAGGACATAGTACAGTTTTGTACCTACCATAAATGTAGATGTCCGAACTGGATAGCATCTGCAGTCAGGATTACCCTCCCTCCTTTCCCCTCTGTGGTACTCCTAGGGTATTTACCCTTCTAATAGCTAGCTGGTGGGGGGGGGGAAGTCTCTTATGGTGTATTTGTTTGTATATATGTACATACATGCTTATTTTTTGTGTTTGCCTTCTATCTTTTTGGAAACATTGGCATTTACCCAAAATTTAGCCTTCCAAGAGGGCAACTGGCATCTGGGGCAAGAAAGACTGAGGAAAATGGCGTCGGCTGATGCCTTTATACCCGAAGACCAGCAGAGATGACGTCGGGTGAGGTGCGACATCAGCCGAAGCCGGACCCGGACTTTGGAATCCGGCCGACCGAAGGGCTGCCTGACGACAGGAGAACCCAGTTGTTATGACTGCAGATGCTATCCAGTTCGGACATCTACATTTATGGTAGGTACAAAACTGTACTTTTCTTGGCATATCAGGCAAACAGCAGATGATTGGTGTTCAGTGAAAAAATATTTAGTTGTCCACTCCTTATTGAACACTCAACATTCTCTGTCCACTTTCCTTTTCTTGGGTCCGCTCATCTTCATAGAGGGGCGGGTGGGTCAAAGGGTAAAGTGCAAACGTGGAGTAATAGGCCTACGCTTCACCTCAACAAAGCCAATATATCTAGAGTGCGCCATCTAGTGAGGAAACATCAGAATTGCAGGGGAAATAAAACATTAACAAGGTTAATTTATTAAATTTTTACAAGTTTGGCGGGCCGAATCAAAACGTTTAACGGGCCGCATGTGGCCCCCGGGCCGTAGTTTGCCCATGCCTGATCTAGGGCCTCAGTGCCCTGACCCGCCAGGTTGGAGTCCATGGCCTCGTCGAGGTGCACCCAGTCTTTATCTGAAGTCGACATGGATAAAATGATGATGAGGTTCATTCATACTTAGATCCAGATGGGGGTCTTGCCAGTCCCCTCTTAATCAGGAGGGGGGAGCTCGCTTCCTTTTTTCCAACCAATATCTCCTCCGATCCTTCCATCGGGTTTGGAGTATTTGGATCCGAGGTTGGCTTTAGTTAAGGGGTTGGCGCTGACGGTACCTGCTTCCTTGACGCCGGCAGCTGCCTGGAGCATGTCGGATCCAACCAGCTCGGATCAGAGCTGCTCTCGGAACCGTAGCTTGGGTGTTGGATCCAAGGGAGTGGAACTTTTTTCATTAGCTCTGCCTTTCTCGGGCCAAGTTCCCTCCCTTGGAGTTCCATCCAGTTTGGGCCCGGCTCCGATTCTCTCATCGGACCCAGGAGGACCGGCCTCTTTATTGATTTCTCAGTAGATTCGCTCTCCCCTCTACATTCGATGTGGTAGGAAGGGTTCTCTGTGCTGGATTGAGACTCTTGACTTTCCCCTCGGACTCTGCCCAGACCACCTCGGCGCTTTCTACGATCCCCATCATTGTACCAGAGGGACAGCCTGTTCTCAAGGAGCCCCAGACAGTTCCCCCTGAGGAACAAGTGGCTTGTAAGTTCTCCCTGGAGAGCCACACCAGAGAGGTGCCTTGCAAGTATACTTGCAAGAGGTGGCACTTGGACTCCCCCTAGTCCCTCACCGAGGACACAGACTTGGATGATTGAGAAGGTTCCCCTAGGCCACATCACGAGCATGTCTCCTTTGTGGAGGCATCATGGAAATCCTTCACCAGTGGGGAGGTTGGTCTGCTCCCAAACCTTCTTCTGATGAGTCCGTGTTCCTGGAGGCTTTCGGCACAGGCCCATCTACTTCCTGGGTGTCCCCTCCCATGGATCCTTTGGTGGACATGGTCACCTCGCGGGCAGAGAAGGAGCTGGACACCATGGAACCAATTCCAAAAAGGCCCGACAAGATTTTGAGTCCTCCCTTGGATAGGCCAGCATGGAACAATGGCTCCCCCGTAAACGCTATGGTGGTAGCAGCAGCCACAAAGAAGGAACTTGCACAGGAGAGTTCCTCAGATGTCCTTCAAGGATGCATCTGCAGTCATAACATATGGGTTGTCCTGCCTCAGGCAGCCCTTCGGTCGGCCGGATTCCAAAGTCTGGGTCTGGTCTCGGCTGATGTCGCACTTTCCCCGACGTCAGAGCGTCTGGGGTATAAAAGCATCAGCCGACGCCATCTTCCTCAGTCTTTCTTGCCGCGCGGTGCCCGAAGCAGAAGCAGTTCGCAAGTGCCGGTCGGCCAGCTCCTTTGATTCAGCTACCGAAGACTTCGAAAAAGCTAAGTACCCCGTTGGGGACTCTTTCTTGCCTCAGCCATGTCAGATAAAGTAAATAATTGTTTAACTTGTGGGAAACAAATACCTCATAAGGATTTCCACTCTTACTGTCTCCCTTGCTTAGGTCCAGACCACGACGTATCAGCCTGCTCTGCCTGTGCTTCCTTCAACCGACGAACGCTTAGGCATCGGTCGGAGTTTGCAGAGGAGTATTTTGGGGCTAACTTTGCGTATATAATGCCGTTGGAGACTCCGACTTCACATGCAGTTAAAAAACGGAAGGACAAGGACCGACACTCGCTGCCCACGGTTTCGGCTGAAACCTCGGTCAGGCCTACCGCGAGTGTCTCGGTTTCGGCTGAAACAGAGTCCTCGGTGCTTCCTGTTGCTGAAACCTTACAACAGACTACCTCAGCCTCGGAGGCTCCGGCCGAGTCGGTTATTGAACTACCTACGGAAACCGGTGTCCAGGACATGTCCGACACCATTCCTTTAGACAAGTCCACCCTTGCACGTGGTGCAGCCAGGCCCCCTGCATCCATGTCCATTAAGGCCTTCTCTAGGGCTAAAGCTGCCAAACTTGCCAAAGCTTTACCTCCCAAGTCTACCTCTCAGAGGCCTTCTACCAGCACTCAAATTCTCAGCCTAGCAGAGGATCTTATCTCCTTAATTAGAGGTTCTCAACCTCACCCGAACAGGGGCTCTCTTCTACCTCCAGACAAAAGGCCCAGGGTTGAGCCTTCTGACCCCCACTCTTCAGATGAGTCTACGGATGAATCTGTGTTGTCAGAGCACCAGCAGGAGGCTTATTCTGCCTACGAGGATTCTGATGCTGAAGAATCTATTCCTTTGGCCTCCCCTCCTGAAGAGTTTTCTTTTGGTGAGACACTGCATTCTATGAGAGAACATTTCCAATGGCAGGGCCAGGAATTTTCTGATTCCAGAAAAAGATTAAGGACCTTTTTACATTTACCTCAGCATAGGCCTTTGGCTATACCTCCTGTTTTGAATGTTATTGATGATGTGTACTCTGATGCTAGTACAGCCCCTGATTCTCTCACTCCGGCTCCTGCCAAACCTGATAGGTACTACAGGGTCCCGGACTCTCATTTTCACCTGTTCAAGGCCCACACTGGAGACCCAGAAACCATTTCACAGGGCCCAAAAGGGGTTGCAGCTGCCTCTGCTAAAACTCCTTTACCTTCTGAAAGGGAATCTAGAGCTTTAGAGCGATGGGGAAAGAAAGTTTATACTTCTGCAACTCTTTCTATGAGGGCATTAAATTGTCAATTCCATATGATTCAGTACCAAGAGTATTTGTTAGATGAATTGTATGAGAAACTTTCCTCCTCTGAGCCCCTTGACCGTAAATCTCTTCAGGATCTGGTACATAACTCACAGCAGGTTAGCAACCATTTTTTGCAATGTGGCTATGATGCACTGGAAGCTTCATGTAAGTCAGCAATGACGGGCAGTTATACGAAGGCATGCCTGGTTGAAGGAGCAATCTCTACCGGACCATGTTAAAGCTAAGCTCCTGGATGCTCCAATGGAAAAACAAAAATTATTTGGTTCCACGGCCCAGGAGGTCTTAAAGAAGTTTGAAGAAAAGGCAAAAGCTGTGCAAACAGTCAAGGACTTTCTGCAGGTACAACCACCGAGATTCAGCAGAAATTGGCCTACTAAAAATTGGTCCTTTCCAGACTCAGACAGATCACAGAGAGGCAGGAACAGGCGTACCAGAGGTAGAGGGCAAGCTAGAGGCCACTACAGAGGCCGTCAGTGGCAGCCATCCAACCAGAGAGGTAGTGCAGGAACAGCAACAACAACTGCTACACTAGGACAAACACAATGACTTATTTTTGACTCCGCCAACCAGGGCTCAATTAGAAGCACCATTGGGCGGAAAGCTATCTTTATTTTCAGAAAATTGGCATTACATTACAAGGGACTCATGGACACTGCAAATAATAGACAAAGGATACAGGTTCCATTTCCACACATTGCCAAAAAGAAAAGGAATGCCAGACCTGCCACCAAATCAGAGGGCGGAGGCCTTGAAGCAAATCAACAGATTACTACAAATGAAAGCCATAGAGAAGGTTCCTCTTTCAGAACAAGGCCAAGGTTTTTATTCAAGGTTATTCCTTTGTCCAAGGAAAGAAAATCAATGGAGGCCTATTCTAGATCTGTCCGCACTGAACACTTACCTCATTGTGCCGAAATTCAAGATGCTGACCCTACAGCAGCTTCTTCCCATGCTGGGCAAGGAGTCTTGGCTGGTGACTCTAGATCTCAAGGAGGCATACCTGCATGTCCCCATTCGACAAAGTTGCAGAAGACACCTCAGATTTCTTGCAGGATCAGAGCATTATCAATTCTCAGCATTGCCCTTTGGCTTATCTACTGTGCCCAGAGTATTCACGAAATGCCTGGCATCAGTAATTGCACACTGCAGACTTCAGGGGATTCAAATCTACCCATATCTGGACTGCCTGATACAAGCGGACAGCAAGACAAAATTATTAAAGGACTTGGACTATGCCATCCAGCTATTACAGGCCTTGGGATACACAGTCAACATCCAAAAATCAAGACTTGTGCCATCCCAAAGGATAACCTTTTTGGGTGCAGATCTGGATACAACCACCCAAATGGCCTTTCTCACAGAAGAAAAACAGAAACAACTCCCAGATTACTTCAAGAATCTGACAAGACAAACTCAGCTAACTGCAAGGAAAATCCTGCAGGCCCTGGGTTTCATGGCATCCTGCATAATACTAATTCCACATGCCAGGCTACATATGAGAAGATTGCAATGGTACCTAAGGAGTGTATGGACTCAGCACAGTCACAGTTTAGAAACTCTGATTCCAATCATACCTTGCCTTCAAAAGGAATTCCTGTGGTGGGCTCAAGCCTGCCAGACCAACAGAGGGTTGCCTTTCTTCAAACCAAAAGCAAACCAAACCATCACCACGGACGCTTCAGACCGAGGTTGGGGAGCACACATGGAGGACAAATGTATCCAAGGGCTATGGTCTCAAGGGCAGCTGCAAATGCACATAAACCAAAAGGAAATACTGGCAGTGATACATGCAATCGAGGCTTTCAAACCTTTCCTTCAACAAGGCCACCTGCTAATAAGGACAGACAACACCACAGTTATGTGGTGCATAAACAAACAAGGAGGCACGCACTCCTATCCTCTATGCAGACTGGCTATGAATCTATGGGATCTTTGTTTGAAACTCAATATACAACTGCAGGCCCAGTTCATGCCAGGGAAAGACAATACTCTGGCAGACAGCTTAAGCAGAACTACCATGGATGCACACGAATGGATGCTGCACCCAGACATCTTCTTACTCATAACACAGGCATGGGGAAGGCCCGAGATAGATCTGTTCGCCTCACCCCACAATCAACTGAAAATTTTTTGCACAAGAACATACCATCCACAAGCATGGAAGGTGGACTCTCTCTCCTTCAGCTGGAAAGCCCTAAAAGTCTATGCTTTCCCACCAATACCATTAATGTCCAAGGTTTTACTGAAGATCAGGGCAGAACAGCCAAAAGTGATTCTGATAGCTCCAGACTGGCCAAGGCAGCATTGGTACCCACTGTTGAAGAGCTTATCACAGACAAAACCGTGGCCTCTCCCATTATGGCCTCTTCTTCTGATGCAGAACGATTACAAGATCCTGCATCCCAACCTAAAGACCTTGCAGCTAACTGCCTGGAGAATACCATGACTCCTTCCCAGGACAGCTTATCCCAGAGGGTAAAGGACATTATTATGGAAGCTCGCCGCCCTTCCACAAGGAAGGCATACTCAGCAAAATGGGAAAGATTTCTCATTTGGAACACAACAAAAGGCCTTTATGTGACAGTGATGAACATGTCACATATACTGCAATACTTAGCAGAATTGTTCCACAATGGCCTGTCTTATTCTTCCATTAAAATACATGCCTCAGCAATTTCAGCAGAATACAATGTAAATCCTCCTGTCTACTCGCATCCTCTCTTAAGACAATTTCTCAGAGGAATCAAAAACATCAAACCTCCAAGGAGACCACCTTTACCTACTTGGGTACTTAACTTTGTACTGGAAAAACTAACACTACCTCCGTTTGAACCAGCAGTATCGGCAGATCCACAGTTTCTATCCTGGAAAACTGCATTCCTTCTGGCCATAACTTCAGCAAGAAGAGTATCTGAGATGTCCTTCAAGGATGCATCTGCAGTCCTAACATATGGGTTGTCCTGCCTCAGGCAGCCCTTCGGTCGGCCGGATTCCAAAGTCTGGGTCTGGCCTCGGCTGATGTCGCACTTCACCCGACGTCATAGCTGCTGTGAATTGGGTATAAAGGCATCAGCCGACGCCATTTTCCTCAGTCTTTCTTGCAGCGGTGCCGAAGCAGAAGCTGTTCGCAAGTGCCGGTCGGTCAGATCCAGAGATTTCTACTACCGAAGACTTCTAAAAAGCTAAGTACCCCGTTGGGGACTCTTTCTTGCCTCAGCCGATGTCAGAAAAAGTAAATAGATGTTTCACTTGTGGGAAACAAATACCTCATAAGGATTTCCACTCTTACTGCCTTCCTTGCTTAGGCCCAGACCACGACGTATCAGCTTGTCTAGCCTGTGCTTCCTTCAACCGACGGACACTTAGACGTCGGTCGGAGTTTGCAGAGGAGTTTTTTGGTCCCGCTTTTGCTTACAAAATGCCGTCGGAGACTCCGACTTCACATTTAGCTAAAAAGCGTAAGGAAAAGGACCGACACTCGCGGTCCGTGGTTTCGGCCGAAACCACGGTTAAGCCAACCGCGAGTGTCTCGGTTTCGGCTGAAACCGAGTCCTCGGTTCTTCCTTCGGCCGAAAGCATAACTCCGACAGCCAAGGCCTCACACAGCATGGCTGAATCTGCTACTGAAATTTCTCCTGCTGTAGCAGGCACCCAGGATTTAGCAGATACTATTCCTTTAGACATATCTACTCCTGCACGTGGAGCTGCTAGGCCACCTGCATCTATGTCTATCAAGGCTTTTTCTAGGGCTAAAGCAGCTAAAACTTCTAAGGCCTTGCCTGCTAAACCCCCCTCGCACAGGCCTACCTCTAGTTCCCAAATGCTCAGCCTGGCTGAGGATCTCATTTCTTTGATCCGGGGATCCCAACCTCACCCAGACAGGGCCTCTCAACCCCCTCCAGAGAAGAGGCCTAGAGCAGAGCCCCTGGATCCAGTTTCTACTGACTATTCCTCGGATGATTCAGAAAACTCAAATCCTCCAGAAGGCCCTTATTCTCCATATGAGGATTCTGATGCAGAAGACTCCATTCCTTCTGCCTCTCCTCCCGAGGAATTTTCTTTTGGGGAAACCTTACATGCTATGAGAGAGCAATTTCAGTGGCAGGGCCAGGATTTTTCAGATTCAAGGAAAAGGCTAAGGACCTTTTTACATTTACCACAGCATAGGCCTTTAGCCATTCCTCCAGTACTAACAGTTGTGGATGATGCATTTAATGATGCCTGTACTGCCCCTGACTCTCTTCCCCCGGCCCCTGCTAAGCCCGACAGATATTATAGGGTCCCGGACACTCACTATCACTTGTATAAGGCTCCTATTGCAGATCCTGAAACCATTTCACAGGGCCCCAAAGCTGTAGCAGCTGCCTCTGCCAAAACCCTCCCACTGAAAGAGAATCTAGAGCATTAGAGAGATGGGGTAAAAAAGTTTATACTTCTGCTACTCTTTCGGCTAGGGCCTTAAACTGTCAATTCCACATGATTCAGTATCAGGAATTTTTGTTAGATCAGCTAAATAAAAAACTGTCCTCTCCTGAACCTATAGACCGTAAGTCCCTTCAGGATTTGGTACATAACACTCAGCAGGTCAGTAATCATTCCTTAAAATGCGGCTATGATGCACTGGAGGCTTCCTTCAGATCAGCTATGACTGGAACAGTGATCAGAAGGCATGCATGGTTAAAAGAGCAATCCTTACCAGACCATGTAAAGTCAAAGCTCCTAGATGCTCCCATGGAGAAACAAAGTTTGTTTGGCTCCCCTGCACAGCAAGTGCTAAAGAAGGTGGAAGAAAAAGCAAAATCTGTCCAAACAGTCAAGGATTTCTTACAGGTCCAGCCTCCGAGGTTTAGTAGAAATTGGCCTTCGAAGAATTGGTCCTTTCCAGACACCTCCAGAGCACAGAGAGGCAGAAATAGGTGCCCAAGAGGCAGAGGTCAATCCAGAGGTGCCTACAGGGGATGTCAGTGGCAGCCAAACAACCAGAGAAGTACTGCCACAGATCCAGCAACTATCACTTCCACAGGACAGACACAATGACTTGACTCTAATACCGCCTACCAGGGAACAACTGGAAGCACCCTTAGGCGGAAAGCTAGCCTTATTTTCCATAAACTGGCATTACATTACCTTAGACAAATGGATTTTACAGACAATAGACAAAGGCTACAGGTTTCACTTCCACACTCTACCAAAAAAGAGAGGAATGCCAAACCTACCACCAAACCAAAAAACAAACACTCTAGGACAAATCAACCACTTACTAAGGATGAGAGCTATAGAAAAGGTACCGCCTATGGAACAAGGACGAGGATTTTACTCCAGACTTTTCCTGGTACCAAGGAAAGAAAATCAATGGAGGCCTATTCTCGACCTGTCCGCTCTGAACACATACCTCATTGTTCCAAAATTCAAAATGCTGACCCTACAGCAACTTCTTCCCATGCTGGGCAAGGAGTCTTGGCTGGTGACTGTAGATCTCAAGGAGGCATACCTGCACGTCCCTATACGACCAGATTGCAGAAGATACCTCTGATTTCTTGCAGGATCAGAGCATTATCAATTCTCAGCATTGCCCTTTGGCTTATCTACTGCGCCCAGAGTATTCACGAAATGCCTGGCATCAGTAATTGCTCATTGCAGGCTTCAGGGAATTCAAATTTATCCATACCTGGACGACTGCCTAATACAAGCGGACAACAAGACCAAATTAGCAGAAGATTTGGAAAAGGTTATACAACTACTGCAAGCCCTGGGATACACAGTCAACATGAAAAAGTCAAGACTGGTACCATCCCAAAGGATAACATTCTTGGGTGCAGAACTGGACACTTCAAATCAGATGGCATTTCTCACAGCAGAAAAGCAAAAGCAACTACCACTCTATTTCATGGCATTAACAACACAGAACCAGCTTACAGCAAGGAAAGTCCTGCAAGCCCTGGCTTACATGGCATCCTGCATAATATTGATTCCACATGCCAGGCTGCATATGAGGAAGTTGCAATGGTATCTAAGGAATATGGTCTCAACACAAGCACAGTCTAGAAGCCCAGATTCCAATAATTCCATGCCTGAAGCAAGAATTCCTGTGGTGGGCTCAGGCCTGTCAGTTGAACAGACGACTGCCTTTCCACAAACCTCGCCCAAGCCAGACTCACCACGGACGCCTCAGACCTAGGCTGGGGGGCACACATGGTGGACAAGTGTATACAAGGCCTATGGACACAAGACCAGCTGAACCTACACATAAATCAAAAAGAGATGCTGGCAGTGAAACAGGCAATCCAGACATTCAGACCATTTCTTCAACAGGGTCATTTGCTGATAAGGACGGACAACACCACAGTCATGTGGTATATCAACAAACAGGGAGGCACACACTCATATCCTCTATGCCGGATGGCAATGGACCTGTGGAATGTGGCCCTGAATCTCAACATTCAGCTCCAGGCCATATTTGTGCCAGGAAAAGAAAATATACTAGCAGACACCTTAAGCAGAACTACCACGGATGCCCACGAATGGATGCTGCATCCAGACATCTTCAAATCCATTACAAAGAAATGGGGACTACCAGAAATAGACCTGTTCGCATCCCCACACAACCACCAATTGAGGAAATTCTGCACAAGGACATACCACCCACTTGCTTGGAAGGTGGACTCCCTATCCTTCAGTTGGGAAAACCTGATAGCATATGCATTCCCACCTCTTCCTTTGATGCACAAAGTGCTACTGAAGATCAAAGAAGATCACCCAAGGATCATCCTGATAGCTCCAGACTGGTCGAGGCAGCATTGGTACCCGCTACTGAGGAGTATGTCTCGGACACACGCATGGCCTCTACCTCTAGTTCCTTTGCTGCTAACACAGAACAACTTCAAGATCCTTCATCCAAACTTGAAAACACTACAGCTAGCTGCTTGGAATATTGCATAAAACAAAATAACCCAGATTTATCTGAGAGGGTTAAAGACATTATCCTGGAGGCTCGCAGACCCTCCACAAGGAAGACTTATTCAGCCAAATGGAAAAGATACCTCATTTGGAGTGCAGCAAAAGGAGAAAATGTTTCATTAGCAAACATAGCTAACATCCTGGAATATTTAGCAGAGCTTTTCCACAATGGCCTGTCTTACTCCTCCATTAAGATTCATGCATCAGCAATTTCAGCAGAATACAACATGGATCCTCCAGTCTTCTCTCATCCTCTACTCAGGCAGTTTCTGAGAGGAATTAAAAATGTAAAGCCCCCAAGGAAGCCACCTTTGCCTACATGGGACCTTAACTTTGTGCTGGAAAAGTTAACACTTCCCCCTTTCGAACCAGCAGCAACAGCAGAATTACAGTTCTTATCTTGGAAAACTGCTTTCCTACTTGCAATCACTTCAGCAAGAAGGGTTTCTGAATTACAGGCATTAATGGCAGTACAGCCCTTCCTTATCTTCCATCAGGATAGAGTGTCCTTGAGAACTAACCCCACTTTTATGCCAAAGGTGGTCTCCAGGATATCATTGAACCAAGCAATCCACCTACCAACATTCTTCCCCAACCCACAGAACAGGGGGGAAAGACTACTACATACCTTGGATGTGCACAGACAATTGCTACTATCTGGACAGAACCAAGAACAATAGAAAAACTGACCAGCTTCTGGTAGCATATGCAACAGGAATGGAAGGAAAAGCAATTTCAAAACAGACAATCTCAAAATGGATAGGAAATTGCATTAGATTTTGTTACTCCTTTTATGGAAAGACAACTCCAGAAAACATCAGACCTCACTCCACAAGGGCTACAGCCACTACTACAGCTTTCTTACGAGGAGTGGCTACCAAAGACATTTAAGAAGCTGCTACTTGGAGCTCCATGCATACATTTGCCAAGCATTATAATCTACCTTTATACTCCAGATCCCGAGCAGGTTTTGCAACTGCTGTTTTGCAAGGGATCTTAACTACACCATAATCATCTTAGTGCCTCCTCCCCCAGTTTGGCTATGGTATTCCACCCATATGTTAGGACTGCAGATGCATCCTTGAAGGACATAGTACAGTTTTGTACCTACCATAAATGTAGATGTCCGAGAGGTATGCATCTGCAGTCAGGATTACCCACCCTCCTTCCCCTCTGTGGTACTCCTAGGGTATTTGCCCGTCTTGTAGCTAGCTGGGGGAATCTATTATGGTGTATTTGTTTGTATATATGTATATACATGTTTATTTTTGTTTGCTCTCTACTGTTCGGAAACATTTGCATTTATCCAAATTTAGCCTTCATAGAGGGCACCTGGCATCTGGGGCAAGAAACACTGAGGAAAATGGCGTCGGCTGATGCCTTTATACCCAATTCACAGCAGCTATGACATCGGGTGAAGTGCGACATCAGCCGAGGCCAGACCCAGACTTTGGAATCTGGCCGACCGAAGGGCTGCCTGAGGCAGGACAACCCATATGTTAGGACTGCAGATGCATACCTCTCGGACATCTACATTTATGGTAGGTACAAAACTGTACTTTACAAGTTTTAATGGCAGTGCAGCCATTTCTTATTTTTCATCAGGACAGAGTTTCATTAAGAACCAACCCAACCTTTATGCCAAAGGTGGTATCTAGAGTATCCTTGAACCAAGCAATTCATTTGCCTACATTCTTCCCAAATCCACAAAATAAAGGGGAGAAACTTCTACACACTCTGGATATCCACAGACAATTACGCTACTATTTGGACAGAACTAAAAGTTACAGAAAGACTGACCAACTGTTTGTAGCATATGCTGCTGGGACACAAGGAAAAGCAATTTCCAAACCGACAATCTCAAAATGGATAGGAAATTGCATTCGCTTTTGCTACTCCTTTCATGGAAAGACTGTTCCTGAGAATATTAGGCCTCATTCCACGAGAGCTACAGCCACCACTACAGCCTTCCTAAGAGGGGTGGCTACCAAGGACATTTTAGAAGCTGCTACATGGAGCTCCATGCATACTTTTGCCAAGCATTACAATTTACCCTTATACTCCAGATCCAGAGCAGGTTTTGCTACAGCAGTCCTGCAGGGTCTCTTAACTACACCATCATTTTCTTAGTACCTCCACCCCCAGATTGGCTATGGTATTCTACCCATATGTTATGACTGCAGATGCATCCTTGAAGGACTTAGTACAGTTTTGTACCTACCATAAATGTAGATGTCGGATAGGTATGCATCTGCAGTCAAGTTTACCCTCCCTCCTTTCCCCTCTGTGGTATTCCTTGGGTGCTTACCCCTCTATTAGCTAGCTGGGGGATCTATTATGGTGTATTTGTTTGTATATATATATATATATATATATATATATGTATGTATATATTTTTGAAAATGTTTGGAATTTATTGCATTTCTCCAAATTTAGCCTTCCTAGAGGGCACCTGGCATCTGGGGCAAGAAACACTGAGGAAGATGGCGTCGGCTGATGCTTTTATACCCCAGAAGCTCTGACGTCGGGGAAAGTGCGACATCAGCCGAGGCCAGACCCAGACTTTGGAATCCGGCCGACCGAAGGGCTGCCTGAGGCAGGACAACCCATATGTTATGACTGCAGATGCATACCTGTCGGACATCTACATTTATGGTAGGTACAAAACTGTACTTTCGTCGTCCTGACCGAGAGTCGCAGATGATGGACCACCTTGGCAAGCAGGTTTACCCTTCAGCTACCTTTTCTATTAGGATGCTGAACTACCTGGCTGATGTCACCAGACTCCAAAGCTACCTGATAAAGGAGCTGGAGGAGCACCCCCCCCTAAGTCCATGTCGCAGGAGGACAGGATCTCGTTCTCCTCGAGGATGGCCACTTTGAAAGCAGTCTCCAACACGTTCATGCGACTCCTTTCACATGCTACTGAAGGAGCAGCTAGGGCGGCTGGGTCCGGCGTGTCCATGAGGCACAACGCCTGGCTCAGATTGTCAATTTTCGGAACCTTTCAAGGTGTCCTTTGCTAATGCCCCTTATGACTGCTCTACTCTTTTTGTTAAGACAGTCAAAGATGCATTAGTCCAGAGTGAAAAGGATGGGAAGACACTGTTTGCCGTCGGGATCTGCTTCTCGAACCCTCAAAGGTCTTTTTCCCAGAACCGGAGAGGGTAAAAGATGTGGTTCTGGAAGTGACAGTATTTCCGGGACACTACGGGCTCTTCTTCCCCCAGAAGCAGAGAGGGACAGAATGGACGCTGGCCTAGAGGCAGAGGGGGTCCGAGAAATTTTGGGTCTCAAGAACCTTTCTTGGACAGACCTGGGCAGCAACCCTGAGGGGTGGCCTGACTGCTCTACTCTGGAGGCAGTCAGGGGATGATTGTCCTTGCATCTAGTGGTATGGTAGTCCATAACATCAGACTGATGGATGCTTCAGGTCATATCTAGAGGATGTTCTATCCCCTTCGTGGGTGCCCCCAAATCTCCCAAACACCTCCCGGACATACCACCCACGCAAAGGGTTGCAAAAACACAGGAAATTACCAAGCTGCTAGAAAAACGAGCCATCGAACCCATTCCCCCAGATCAGTCCGGATCGAGCTTCTACTCAAGGTTTTTTTTGGTGCCAAAGAAAATGGGGGACTTTAGCCCCATTTTGGACCTTTCTACCCTGAACCTGTCAGTTTGCGAAAGAGAAGTTCCGGATGGTCACACTGCAGTCTGTCATGCCGTACCTGGAAGAGAGCGACTGGATATGCTCGTTAGACCTCCAGGGTGCTTAGTATCACATAAAAATGCACAGAAGCTCCAGGAGGTTCCTTTGCTTCTGGCTAGGTGTCAGTCATTACCTATTTCGAGCCCTACCCTTTGGTCTCACCACAGCCCCCAGGGTGTTCACCAAATAGCGGTGGTAGTGGCTCACCTGAGGCTTCAGGGGATTCAGGTCTATCCGTACCTGGACGATTGGCTCCTCACTGCTCCCACCATGCATCTGCTCTCCCAAACCAGGGATTATTTCTTGATCCTTGCCCTGCGTTTGGGGGTCACAATCAATGCATCCAAATCACTCCTACATCCTGTACAGGTGATAGACTACATTGGCGCAAGGATGGATACTTTACAGTGCAAAATCTTCCTGACCTCGGAGAGAGTACAGAACCTGAGGATGCATGTCTCTCTGTGCTACCATTCTCATCTCCCAGCAGCAGAATCCGTGTTGAGGGCCTTAGGCTCAATAGCGACGACAAATAACGCTTCTCCCATGTGCCCAGTTACACATGAGAATTCTACAATGGACTCTAGCTGTACAATGGTCCCCGTTGGAACTTCCATTGGTATATCCAGTTCAACTCAGTCGAGTCTGATGTCCTTCAAGGATGCATCTGCAGTCCTAACAAATGGGTTGTCCTGCCTCAGGCAGCCCTTCGGTCGGCCGGATTCCAAAGTCTGGGTCTGGCCTCGGCTGATGTCGCACTTCACCCGATGTCATAGCGGCAGTTCTGCGGGTATAAAGGCATCAGCCGACGCCATTTTCCTCAGTCTTTCTTGCCGCGTGGCGCCCGAAGCAGAAGCTGTTCGCAAGTGCCGGTCGGTCAGAACCAGAGAAGATTGCTACTACCGAAGACTTCTAAAAAGCTAAGCACCCCGTTAGGGACTCTTTCTTGCCTCAGCCGATGTCAGAAAAAGTGAATAACTGTTTAACTTGTGGGAAACAAATACCTCATAAAGATTTCCACTCTTACTGCCTACCTTGTTTAGGCCCAGACCACGACGTAGCAGCTTGTCCTAGCCTGTGCTTCTTTCAACCGACGGACACTTAGACGTCGGTCGGAATTTGCTGAGGAGTTTTTCGGCTCCGCTTTTGCTTACAACATGCCGTCGGAAACTCCGACTTTACAATTAGCTAAAAAGCGCAAGGAAAAGGACCAACACTCGCGGTCCGCGGTTTCGGCCGAAACCGCGGTTAAGTCAACCGCGAGTGTCTCTGTTTCGGCTGAAACCGAGTCCACGGTTCTTCCTTCGGCCGAAAGCTTGCCTCCCACCGAGGCCTCTTCCAGCATGGCTGAATCTGCTACTGAAATTCCACCTGTTCTTACAGGTTCACAGGATTTATCTGATACTATCCCTTTAGATATATCTACTCCTGCACGTGGAGCTGCTAGGCCCCCTGCATCCATGTCGATTAAGGCTTTTGCCAGGGCTAAAGCAGAAAAATCAACCAAGACTGTGCCTGCTAAGACCCCCTCTCACAGGCCTAGCTCTAGTACTCAAATGCTTAGTCTAGCAGAGGATCTCATTTCTTTGATCAGGGGATCCCAACCTCACCCTGACAGGGCCTCTCACCCACCTCCAGAGAAGAGGCCCAGAGCAGTGCCCCCTGAGCCAGTTTCTTCAGATTACTCCTCTGATGATTCAGAAAATACAAACCCTCCAGAAGGCCCTTATTCTCCTTATGAGGACTCTGATGCAGAAGACTCAATTCCTTCTGCCTCTCCACCTGAGGAATTTTCTTTTGGGGAAACCTTGCATGCTATGAGGGAACAATTTCAATGGCAGGACCAGGATGTTTCAGACTCCAGGAAAAGGCTTAGGACCTTTTTGCATTTGCCACAGCATAGGCCTTTAGCCATTCCTCCAGTACTTACTGTTGTGGATGATGCATTTAATGATGCTTGTACGGCTCCTGATTCACTTCCTCCGGCCCCTGCTAAGCCCGACAGGTTCTACAGGGTTCCGGACACACATTATCATTTGTATAAGGCTCCTTTTGCAGATCCTGAAACTATTTTACAGGGACCCAAGGCTGTAGCAGCTACCTCTGCCAAAAAACCCCTCCCCTCTGAAAGGGAATCTAGGGCCTTAGAGAGATGGGGTAAAAAAGTTTATACTTCTGCTACTCTTTCGGCTAGGGCCTTAAACTGTCAATTCCACATGATTCAGTATCAGGAATTTATGTTAGATCAGTTAACTAAAAAACTATCCTCGCCTGAACCATTAGACAAAAAGTCTCTTCAGGAAATGGTACATAACATTCAGCAGGTCAGTAATCATTCCTTAAAATGCGGCTGTGATGCACTGGAGGCCTCCATTAGATCAGCTATGACTGGTACAGTGATCAGGAGGCATGCATGGTTAAAAGAGCAGTCCTTACCAGACCATGTAAAATCAAAGCTCCTAGATGCTCCCATGGATAAGCACAATTTGTTTTGCTCCCCTGCACAGCAGGTGCTGAAGAAGGTGGAAGAGAAAGCAAAATCTGTCCAGACAGTCAAGGATTTCTTACAGGTCCAGCCTCCAAGGTTTAGTAGGAACTGGCCTTCCAAGAATTGGTCCTTTCCAGACACCACCAGAGCACAGAGAGACAGGAATAGGCGCCCAAGAGGCGCAGGGGTCAATCCAGAGGTGCCTACAGGGGACGTCATTGGCAGCCCAACAACCAGCGAAGTACTGCCACAGATCCAGCCACTACCACTTCCACAGGACAATCACAGTGACTTGGCTCTGAGACAGCCTACCAGGGAACAACTGGAAGCACCCTTAGGCGGAAAGCTAGCCTTATTTTCAGTAAACTGGCATTACATCACAGGAGACAAATGGATTTTACAGACAATAGACAAAGGTTACAGGTTTCACTTCCATACTCTACCAAGGAAGAGAGGAATGCCAAACCTACCTCCAAATCAAAAGACAAAAGCTCTAGAACAAATAGACCACTTAATAAGGATGAGAGCTATAGAAAGGGTACCCTCTATGGAACAAGGGCAAGGATTTTACTCCAGACTTTTCCTGGTGCCAAGAAAAGAAAACCAATGGAGACCTATTCTCGACCTGTCCGCTCTGAACACATATCTCATTGTTCCAAAATTCAAGATGCTGACCCTACAGCAGCTTCTTCCCATGCTGGGCAAGGAGTCTTGGCTGGTAACTCTAGATCTCAAGGAGGCATACCTGCACGTCCCCATACGACCAACTTGCAGAAGATACCTCAGATTTCTTGCAGGATCAGAGCATTATCAATTCTCAGCATTGCCCTTTGGCTTATATACTGCGCCCAGAGTGTTCACGAAATGCCTGGCATCAGTAATTGCTCATTGCAGGCTTCAGGGAATTCAAATTTACCCTTACCTGGACGACTGCCTGTTACAAGCGGACAACAAAAACAAATTAGCAGAAGATTTGAAAAAGGTCATTCATCTGCTGCAAGCCCTGGGATACACAGTCAATATAAAGAAGTCAAGGCTGATACCATCCCAAAGGATAACTTTCTTGGGTGCAGAACTGGACACATCAAATCAAATGGCATCCCTCACAGCAGAAAAGCAGAAGCACCTTCCTCTCTATTTTATGGCATTAACAAAGCAGAACCAGCTAACAGCAAGGAAAGTCCTGCAAGCCCTGGGTTACATGGCATCCTGCATAATATTAATTCCACATGCCAGACTACATATGAGGAAGTTGCAATGGTACCTAAGGAATTTATGGTCTCAGCACAAGCACAGCCTAGAAACCCAAATTCCAATAATTCCATGCCTGAAGCAAGAATTCCAATGGTGGGCTCAGGCCTGTCAATTGAACAAAGGACTGCCCTTCCACAGCCCTCAACCAAGCCAGAGTATCACCACGGATGCCTCAGACCTCAGTTGGGGGGCACACATGCTGGGCAAGTGCATACAAGGTTTATGTACTCAAGACCAGCTGAACCTACACATAAATCAAAAGGAGATGCTGGCAGTAAAACTGGCAATTCAGACATTCAGACCGTTTCTTCAACAGGGCCAATTGCTGATAACGACGGACAACACCACAGTTATGTGGTACATCAACAAACAGGGAGGCACACATTCATACCCTCTCTGCCGGATGGCAATGGACCTCTGGAATGTGGCCCTGAGCTTCAACATTCAGCTCCAGGCAAAATTCGTACCAGGAAAAGAAAATATACTAGCAGACATCCTAAGCAGAACTACCACGGATGCCCACGAATGGATGCTGCATCCAGACATCTTCAAATCCATTACAAGGAAATGGGGGCTACCAGAAATAGACTTATTCGCATCCCCACACAACCACCAATTGAAAAAATTCTGCACAAGGACATACCACCCACTTGCTTGGAAGGTGGACTCCCTATCTTTCAGTTGGGAAAACCTGACAGCATATGCATTCCCACCTCTTCCTTTGATGCACAAGGTGCTATTGAAGATCAAAGAAGACCGCCCAAGGATCATCCTGATAGCTCCAGACTGGCCGAGGCAGCATTGGTACCCATTACTGAGGAGTATGTCTCGGGAACAAATATGGCCTCTGCCCCTAGTTCCCTTACTGCTAACACAGAACAACTTCAAAACCCTGCATCTAAACTTGAAAATGCTGCAGCTAGCTGCCTGGAACATTGCATAAGACAAAATAACCCAGATTTATCTCAAAGGGTTAAAGACATTATCTTGGAGGCTCGCAGACCCTCAACAAGGAAAACTTATTCAGCAAAATGGAAAAGATATCTCATTTGGAGTGCAGCAAAAGGAGAAAATGTGTCACTGGTAAACATAGTTAACATCCTGGAATACTTGGCAGAGCTTTTCCACAATGGCCTGTCTTATTCTTCCATTAAGATTCATGCATCAGCTATTTCAGCAGAATACAACATGGACCCTCCAGTCTTCTCTCATCCTCTACTCAGGCATTTTCTGAGAGGAATTAAAAATGTAAAGCCACCAAGGAAGCCACCATTGCCCGCATGGGACTTGAACTTTGTGCTGGAAAAGTTGACACTCCTCCTTTTGAACAAGCAGCAACAGCAGAATTACAGTACTTATCATGGAAAACTGCTTTCCTGCTGGCAATCACTTCAGCAAGAAGGGTTTCTGAATTACAGGCATTAATGGCAGTACAGCCCTTCCTTATCTTCCATCAAGATAGAGTGTCCATGAGAACTAATCCTACTTTTATGCCAAAGGTGGTCTCCAGGGTATCTTTAAACCAAGCTATCCACCTACTTACATTCTTCCCCAACCCACAGAACAGGGGAGAAAGATTATTACATACCTTGGATGTACATAGGCAATTGCGCTACTACCTGGACAGAACCAAGAGCAATAGAAAAACTGACCAGCTACTGGTAGCATATGCAACAGGAATGGAAGGAAAAGCAATTTCAAAACAGACAATCTCAAAGTGGATAGGAAATTGCATTAGATTTTGTTACTCTTACCATGGGAAGACAACTCCAGAAAACATCAGACCTCACTCCACAAGGGCTACAGCCACTACTACAGCTTTTTTACGAGGAGTGGCTACCAAAGACATTTTAGAGGCTGCTACTTGGAGCTCCGTGCATACATTTGCCAAGCATTATAATCTACCCTTATTCTCCAGATCCCGAGCAGGTTTTGCCACTGCTGTTTTGCAAGGGATCTTAACTACACCATAATCTTATTAGTACCTCCTCCCCCAGTTTGGCTATGGTATTCTACCCATTTGTTAGGACTGCAGATGCATCCTTGAAGGACATAGTACAGTTTTGTACCTACCATAAATGTAGATGTCCGAGAGGTATGCATCTGCAGTCAGGATTACCCTCCCTCCTTCCCCTCTGTGGTACTCCTAGGGTATTTTCCCATCTTGTAGCTAGCGGGGGGAATCTATTATGGTGTATTTGTTTGTATATATGTATATACATGTTTATTTTTATTTGCTCTCTGTTATTTGGAAACTTTTACATTTATCCAAATTTAGCCTTCCTAGAGGGCACCTGGCATCTGGGGCAAGAAACACTGAGGAAAATGGCGTCGGCTGATGCCTTTATACCCGCAGAACTGCCGCTATGACGTCGGGTGAAGTGCGACATCAGCCGTGGCCAGACCCAGACTTTGGAATCCGGCCGACCGAAGGGCTGCCTGAGGCAGGACAACCCATTTGTTAGGACTGCAGATGCATACCTCTCGGACATCTACATTTATTGTAGGTACAAAACTGTACTTTGGCCGTCTTTAATATGGTGGATGTGTTCTCCGGACATTTTGGAGGGACAACCCTTTGTTCCAGCTCCAGTCCAAGTCACAGTGACAAAGGACGCCCTCCAACTCGGGTGGGGGGGGCATTGTTCGGGCAGGACAGTCTAAAGCCTGTGGTCCCCTGTAGGGACCAGCTTGCACATAAATGTCCTAGAGACGAGGGTGTTCCTTCTAGCATTGCAGGCCCTTCATGTCTTTCTTCCTCTGGAAACTATTGCAATTCAGTCAGGCAACTTGTCAGTGGTCTGGTACATCAACAAACAGGTTCTCATCGCAATGCACATTCTGGAATGGTCCAACATCCTAGCGGACAGGCTAAGTCGGACTATTCTGATGCCTTACTAGTAGTCTCTGAATCTTTCAGTTGTGGAACATATCTTCCACGAGTGGGGTCAACCTTGCTGCGATCTCTTCGCTTCTCCTTCCAACGCGAAGTTCAGTGACTTTTTCACTCTGAACCTCCTGCCGGGGAGTCCCCCAGAGATGTTCTAGTACATGCTTGGCCTCCCGGTCTTCTGTATGTTTACCCTCCAGTACCTCTTATTCCAAAGCTTCTACAGAAAGCTCGTCGACTGTGGAGCAAAGTGATCCTCATTGCCCTGATTTGGCTTCGCCATGTGTGGTTTCACTTCCTTTGGTCTCACCTTCTGGCTCTGCCTTGGATCTTGGATCCTATTCAGAATCTGATTTCACACCCTTCGCTAGGCTGCTCCAGTTCCCGTGATTGCTAGGAGTCATGGGTTATCCTCTTCAGTTAGGTGTGTTTTGGTGGCTGCTCATAAGTCTTTGACCAGGAAGGTTTATCACAGCAAGTAGAAACGTTTTTCCCTTTGGGCCTCTCAAAGGAGTTTAGACCCCTTCACGGCTCCTATTTCCGCCATTTTTTTATTTTCTAGCTGATATTTTTCAACACGCATCTAGTTCTTCTACTGTCAAGGTCCAGTTGGCTGCAATTTCTCATTTTCATGTGGGTGAAAATTCTGCCTCGCTAGCCTTCTCCACACTGTGTAAAGCCTTTGTTACGTCCCCACCCCCCCCCGGTCAGGGACCCTGTTCCCCCATGGGACCTTACTATGGTTCTTCAAGCTTTAGTCGCACCACCTTTCGAACCTGCTGCAACAGCAGATCTGAAATACTTATCTTGGAAAACAACTTTTCTGGTGGCTATTACCTCTGCCAGAAGGGTTTCAGAACTACAGGCCTTGTCCATCAAAGTTCCTTGTATGATCTTTCACAAAGATAGGGGTTCCCTTCGGACCAATCCATCCTTTCTTCCTAAGGTAGTATCATCAGTCAATATCAATCAGACCATCAATTTGCCAGTGTTCTTTCCTAATTTTACTAACAAGATGGAATACAAACTCCACCTGCTGGATGTTCATAGACAGTTACGACTCTATTTACACAGGAGAAAAAATTTCCGTAAATCTGATCAGTTGTTTGTATCCTTCTATAAACCTTTTTTGGGGAAAACCTATCTCCAGGGTCACTATTGCTAGATGGATTTCTTCATGCATCCTTCAGGTGTATAAGGACAGAGGCATGTCTCCTCCGGGTCAGGTGAGAGCTCATTCCACTAGGTCGATGGGTACGTCTGCGGCTTTTTGGTCTAGAGTCAATTTGGACGATATTTGTTCTGCACCTACTTGGTCCTCATCTCATACATTTATTTCTCATTACAAATTGGATTTGACTTCTAGAAGGAGAGCATCCTTTGGTTCCATGGTGCTCCGGAATATCCTTCCATGAGGGCCTACCAGGAGTTTAGTAGTGGAGGATTCTGTACCACTGGTTGAAGACCAAACCTGTGTGCCCTGTTCAAACACAGCCTCACCTCAGGCTTTGTCGCTACCAAATGGCGCACTGCTACATTCATCCCTCTCCACGAAGGAGGAGCAACTACAGACCCTGGAAACTATTGCCTCATTAGCCTGACGAGTCTGATATGCAAAGCTATGGAACATATCATCATGGGCCTAATAAACAAGGACATAGGGAATCTCCAAACTCTGGATCCCACATAGTTTAATTTTCTGAAGGGTAGATCGTGCCTGCTCAACTTAGTCGACTTCTTTGAGTCAGTCACTAGAGCTGTGGATGAAGGCAAGGTGGTTCATACAGCCTACCTTGATTTGGCCAAAGCTTTTGATACCATTCCCTACTTAGGAATCATAGAAAAACTCACTAAGCTAGGCATCAACCCCTATATCACTAGGTGGGTTGCAAACTGGCTCACAGATAGCACCCACAGTGTGACAGTAGCTGACTCCCAAGTCAGACTGCCGACTAGTCATGAGTGAAGTTCCACAGGGTTCGGTCCTGGGTCCTCCCCTGTTTGGTATGTACTTCTCTGAAGTCCAGGCCAACACAAAGGGACTCTGGCTGACAAAGTTCGCAGACAATTGCAAGTTGGGAGCTATTATTAACTCCCCAAGTGATGTTGACATCCTACAGAATGGCCTCACGGAGACCAACGACTGGTGTCGGAACCATGGCCTTAAGCTCAATGCCAAAAAATGTGTTGTCATACCCTTTGGGAAAAACCCGGTTCCCATGTATTATGACATTGATGGTAGTCCACTGAATACAGAAGGTGTTGTAAGAGATCTGGGAACACAGGTTGACAGCAACCTCTCTTTTGACCACCATATTGCCACTGTGGTCAGAAAGTCATTCTGTGTGGCACATCTCATTACTAAGGGTTTTGCATCCAGGAAGAAAGAGGTTATTGTCGTCCTTTACTCTTCCTTCATTAGGCCAATCATCGAGTACAATGCCCCATTTGTTATGTACCTCACTAGACACCTGCAACAACTGGAGAGGCCACAGAAGTACCTTAAAGCGGATCCTAAACACTTGTCCTATATGGACAGACTCAGAAAACTCTAACTGTTCTCTGTCTCATATTGCCTACTTAGAGGCGATCTCTGCTTGACTTACAAAGCCATGTCTGACCCAGCTCTGTTAGAAATGCTACATCTAAAGAAATCCCAATCCCTCCACACAACACACTCCAGAGACCTCAACCTCATTACCACAATTAACAGAACATGCTGGAGGGACAGGTTCATAACCCAGAGACTGCTCATGCTATAGAATAGACTTCCTAGACATGTCAAGCCGAGCACCTCGCTGACCCTCTTCAAGACAAATCTGGATGAGTGGATGGGAAACGGAAAATTCACCACGGGGATAACTCCAGTGGCTCTTCTTGACAGATGCACTGGGAACTAAAGTCGGGTGGCACTATGCCAGGGTAATCCGATGGCTAGGCTTGTAAAGGTCCCAGGGCCATTAGCCTACCACACACCTATGAACCTAAGTAAACTACTTCAGATAAAGAAGTTACGTACTCACCATAACGTTCCATCTGAGTAGTTCTACTTCATTTCACTTCAACCATCCCTCCCTCCTTCCCCTGGACCTTGGCATATGAACATCCTATGGGCTGCAGTTATAGGTCACTAGTATTTTTTCAGGTCAGGTTATCAGTATAAGGTTCAGCAAACTTGATCTAGGGGTTGGAAAGTAGTGGAGGTGTAATATGGGTAAGGGGAGGGGCTTGGAGCTCAGAGCAGATGCTAGTAAAGTTGCCAGCTCGGATCCGATATGGAGCCAGTATCCCACAGGTTGAAGACAAATGAAGTAGAACTACTCAGATGGAACTTTATGGTGAGTACATAACTTCTTTTTACTTTCTACTTGTGGGGTTCTTGCACCAGAACCTGGCTCCTACTTGGGAGCTCCTGACAGGTTAGGGCAAGAAAAACTGATGTAATGGCTTTGGCTGCCTTACTTTATACTACTGACAACCTTACGTCAGTCCTGAAGCGACAGCAGCCGACGCAGAAATACTAAGCCTCTGGTATTTGGTCCGGCCAAGGGCTGCCCTGGCAGGGATAACCCAAATGTGATGACTGCAACAGTGAATACACTCGAACATCTACATTTATGGTAAGTGTACACAACAGTACTTTTCCAGTGTAATACCATAGATAGTCTAGTCAGTACCCAGGATTGTATTCAGTAATGATTGCCTATGTCCAGGAGGGTTGCAGGCGGTCATTACTAAATACAGTCCTGGGTATTGACTTGAGTATCTATGGTATTAGTGGGATGAAATGGCTAGGCTTGAAATTACCTCCGGGTTGTTATCTTGGTAACCTCCTATGATCCTATAAATATCTATGTATATCACTGTTCAGACAGATTTTTACTTAAATTTGATAGTGCTATTGTTAAGTACATAAAAAATTAAATTTATTTTCCTTTGTCATGCAGTGGGTGTTGATTAGGTGTGATGTTCTTCCTGATGTTCATCGTGTTTCACTGTTGCAGTTATGACTGTAGGGTTCTTCCTGCCGGCAGGCAGCCCTCGGTCAGCCAGAATCCCAAAGTCTGGGTCCAGCATCGGCTGTTCAGTCATGCTCCCTGACATCAGAGTGCCAGGAGTACAAAGCTGCCAGCCGACGCCATGTTCTCCAGTCTTTCTTGCCGTGCGGTGGAAGCAGTTCGCAAGTGCCGGTCGGCTGACTCCTGATATTTTTTGTGCTTCATTCCGAAGACTTTCTTCTTCTTCTCAAAACTAAGTACCCCATTGGGGAAACTTTTTTCTTGTTCCAGTCCGATGTCAGAAAAAGTTAATAATTGTATTTCTTGTGGGAAGCAAATACCTCATAAGGATTTCCACTCTTACTGTATTCTTTGATGTTCATCGTGCATACAGCTGCAGTCATAACAGATGGGTTCTCCTGCCGTCAGGCGGGTCCTCGGTCGGCCGAATTCCAAAGTCTGGGTCCAGCGTCGGGTGTCATCGCTTCTTCCCTGACGTCAGTGCGACAGGGGTATAAAAGAACCAGCCGACTCCATTTTCTTCAATCTTTCTTGCCGCGCGGTGCCCGAAGCAGAAGCAGTTCGCAAGTGCCGGTCGGCCAGCTCCTGAAATTATGAAAATTTTGCAACCGAAGTCTTCTTGAAAGTTAAGTACCCCGTTGGGGAAACTTTTCTTGCCTCAGACCGATGTCAGACAAAGTTAATAATTGTATTTCATGTGGGAAGCAAATACCGCATAAGGATTTCCATTCCCTCTGTGTTCTTTGTTTAGGCCCAGACCACGACGTCTCGGTCTGTCGCTTTTGTGCTACATTCAACAAGCGCACCATTAAGCGTCGGGTGGAGTTCGCCCAGCATTATTTTGGCAAAACATTTAACTATATTATGTCGTCGGATACTCCGACTCCATTGTCTAAAAGCGCAAAGATAAGGACCGACACACGAGGTCCGCAGCCTCTACCGACACCACGCCAAAGCCGATTACACGTGGTCCGGTTCTCAGTGAGGCACCTACACAGCCCCTGACTACCGACAACACTTCATTGGTGGTGTCTCCTGTGCCTGAGGTCGCAGGCTCCTCGGCCCACACCCCGACTACAGATACCGAAGCAACTCTTGGAGGTGAATCTCAAACTGTGGACAGGTTTACCTCCTCTCAAGGTGTCTTCAGACCTTCCTCTTCTTTTTCCATCAAGGCTTTCTTCTAAAGTCTAAAGCAGCCATGCATTCTAAGAGGCAAGCTACACAGGGCCCATCTCCAGGCCCCATGCCTAAAAAACAGATGCTTAAAATGGCTGAGGATTTAATTACTCTTACCAGGGGTTCTCAAACCCCCCCCCCCGGACAAAAGGCCCAGAGTGGAGGAAGAATCCCCCTCCTCTGATCAGGGCTCCATTATATCAGAGCACTCTGATGAACAGGAACATTCTTACTCCCCTTTTGAAGACTCCGATGCAGAGGAGTCCATTCCATCTGTATCCCCCCCAGAGGATTACTCATTTGGGGAAACTTTGCATACCTTAAGGGAACACTTCCACTGGGAAGGCCAAGATTATTCAGATTCCAAGAAAAGGCTTAGGGAATTTCTCTTGCTACCTCAGCACAGGCCTCTGGCTATACCTCCTGTCTTGGACATACTAGATGATGTGTACTCGGAGGCCTGCCTTAACCCAGATTCTCTACCTCCAGCCCCAGTCAAGCCTGACAGGTACTACAGGGTCCCTGACTCACACCAGTTTCTATACAAAAGCCATGCTGCTGACCCAGAAACCATCTCACAGGGCCCCAAGGGAATTAAGGCCTCCACTGCTAAAAATCCATTACCTTCCGAGAGAGATTCCAGATCCTTAGAAAGGTGGGGAAAAAAGGTATATACCTCGGCCACCTTAACCATGAGGGCATTAAACTGTCAGTTCCATATGCTAAAGTACCAACAGTTTTTGTTATCACAATTGAGAAGTAAAATGTCACAACCTGAACAACCAGACTTGAAGGAGTTGCAGGATTTGATGCACAGTGCAGAACAAGTGGGTAAACATACCTTACAATGTGGTTTTGATGCTTTAGTGGCCTCATGTAGAGCTGCGGTTACAGGATCAGTCATACGTAGACATGCCTGGTGCAAGGAACAAACCTTACCAGATCATGTCAAAGCTAAATTACTAGATGCCCCTCTACAAAAGGATGTATTATTTGGTGCTAATGCTGAGGAGGTATTAAGGAAAATGGAGGAAAAGGCTAAATCAATGCAAACAGTGAAAGATTTTCTACAGGTACAACCCCCATGTTTCAGTAGAAATTGGCCTTCCAAAAATTGGTCCTTTCCAGCCACGAACAGACCCCAAAGAGGTAGATACAGGCGCCCGAGGGGCAGAGGGCAGTCCCAAGGATCGTTTAGAGGCAGACAATGGCAAGCTCCTACACAAAGAGGTGGTGAGGATAACTTGCAACCATTCAGAAAGCAAGCCCAATGACTTTCCCCTTGGCATGCCAAGCAAGACTCAAATGGCAGCACCCTTAGGCGGAAAACTGGCATTATTTTCAAAAAATTGGCATATTGTCACAAAAGACAAATGGATCCTGGACATTATAAACAGAGGCTACAGATTCCATTTTCACACCCTTCCAAAAATGAGAGACATGCCAAACCTGCCACACAATCAAAGGGCAGAGGCACAAAGACAAATTTCAGATCTCTTAGACATGAAAGCTATTCAAGAGGTACCTACGCATGAACAAGGACCAAGGTTTTTATTCCAGACTATTCCTGCTACCAAGGAAGGGAAAAGATTGGAGACCTATTTTGGACTTATCCATCCTAAACACATTTCTACTCGTACCAAAATTCAAGATGCTCACTCTACAGCAGCTTCTTCCCATGCTGGGCAAGGAGTCTTGGCTGGTAACATTGGACCTCAAGGAGGCATATCTGCATGTCCCAATCAGACAAAATTGCAGAAGATACCTCAGATTTCTTGCAGGTTCAACCCTTTATCAATTCTCTGCATTGCCCTTTGGCTTATCCACTGCGCCCAGAGTATTCACGAAATGCCTGGCATCAGCAATTGCCTACTGCAGACTTCAAGGGATACAAATATACCCCTATTTGGACGACTGCCTGATCCAAGCGGACAGCAAGCACATTCTTCTGAAACTTCTGGCTTATGTAATAATGTTGTTGAATTCTCTGGGATACACAGTCAACAAAAAGAAATCAAGGCTAATACCCTCTCGGAAAATAATTTTCCTGGGTGCCAACTTGGACACAAACACCCAGATGGCCTACCTCACGCCAGAGAAGCAGGGGCAACTAACTCAATACTTCAGAACACTAGCAAATTGCACCAGGCTGACTGCAAGGAAAATCCTGCAGGCTCTGGGATTCATGGCATCTTGCATCTTACTAATCCCATGTGCAAAGCTGCATATGAGGAAACTTCAATGGTACCTGAAAAACCTATGGTCTCAACACAGCCACAGTTTGGAAACTATAATACCACTAATTCCATGTCTTCAAAAGGAATTTCTGTGGTGGGCTCAAGCATGCCAAACAAACACAGGTCTCCCATTCAACAAGCCTCAAGCAAATCAAGTCATCACAACAGACGCCTCGGACTACGCCTGGGGGGCGCACATTACAGATCGGTGCATTCAGGGCAAATGGTCCCAAAAAGAAAAGCACCTTCACATCAATCAAAAGGAGATGCTAGCAGTAATAAATGCTATTATAGCTTTCAAAGACCTAATGCAACCAGGTCAACTATTGATAAGAACGGACAACACCACAGTAATGTGGTACATAAACAAACAGGGAGGAACCCATTCTTACCCCCTATGCAGACTGGCCATGCCACTTTGGAACATGGCCCTGGACTTACAAATCGAACTACAAGCACAGTACTTGCCAGGCAAGGAAAACACGCTGACAGACAACCTAAGCAGAAATATGACAGATCCACACGAATGGAAGTTGCATCCTCAAGTTTTTACAGAGATAATTCAAGCATGGGGAAGGCCAGACATAGATCTCTTTGCCTCCCACAAAAATCACCAATTGACAAATTTCTGCTCAAGGATTTTTCATCCAAAGGCCTGGAGAGTGGACGCTCTCTCTTTCAGTTGGACATCAATGACAGTTTATGCCTTCCCACCTCTTCCTCTGCTGCTCAAAGTTCTATTAAAAACCAGAGCAGACAGACCAAAGATGATTCTCATTGCTCCAGACTGGCCAAGACAACACTGGTACTCACTCCTGAGGAGCCTGACGCATTCCCCACCATGGATCCTGCCTCTAATGCCTCTTCTTCTGACTCAGCACAGCTTCAAAACTCTTCACAGTCAGCTAAAAACACTCAATCTAGCCGCATGGAAGATTCCTTAGCATCACAACAGACCCTACTCTCCAAGGAGGTGCAGGATGTCCTTTTGGAGGCCAGAAGGCCGTCTACTAGAAAAGCTTACTCAGCAAAATGGAAACAATTTTGTGTCTGGAATGAGAAAAAGGGACGGGATCCTGGAAAACTGAGCTTACCTCAAATATTACAGTATCTAGCTGAGCTGCTAATCAGTGGACTTTCATTCTCCTCCATCAAAATCCATGCCTCAGCCATTTCTGCAGAATAGAACACTGATCCACCCTTATTCTCTCACCCCTCTTAAGACAGTTCCTCAGAGGGGCTAAGAATGTAAAACCCCCAAGAAAACAACCAATACCTGCTTGGGATCTCAATTTCGTTCTAGAAAAACTGACCTTGCCGCCTTTTGAGCCAGCTGCCTCATCAGATTTGCAATATTTGTCCTGGAAAACAGCTTTCCTTCTGGCTATTACCTCAGCTCGTAGGGTATCGGAACTACAAGCTCTTATGGCTCTGCAGCCTTTTATCATCTTCCATCAGGACAGAGTTTCCTTTCGAACCAACCCGTCCTTTATGCCAAAAGTGGTATCCAGGGTAGCTTTGAATCAGGCTATGCACTTACCTACCTTTTATCCTAATCCTCAAAACAAATGGGAGAGATTACTACATTCCTTGGACATCCACAGACAGCTGCGTTATTATTTGGACAGAACAAAGCCTTTCAGAAAATCAGAACAGCTATTTGTGTCCTATGCTATAGGAGCTCAAGGAAAGCCAATTTCCAAACAGACAATCGCAAAATGGATAGCCCACTGCATACGCTTTTGCTATTCTTTTCATGGAAAAACTGTACCTACAGGCATCAGATCTCACTCCACAAGGTGCCACAGCTACCTCTGCAGCTTTTCTCAGAGGAGTTCCTACCAAAGATATTTTGGAAGCAGCCACTTGGAGTTCTGTGCATACCTTCTCCAAGCACTACCACCTTCCACTATACTCCAAATCTAGAGCGAGCTTTGCCACTGCAGTCTTGCAGGGCATTCTGGCTCCTCCTAGTTCCACCTAGTGCCTACCACCCCTTTCTTAGCTTTGGGATTCTACCCATCTGTTATGACTGCAGCTGTATGCACGATGAACATAGTACAGTTTTGTACCTACCATAAATGTAGATGTTCGAGTGCTAATACAGCTGCAGTCCAGGTTCCCTCCTCCTTCCCCTCTTGGGACAGGCCTATTGGCTAACATCTCCTCATGCAACCTGATTGGGGTATTCATTCTTGATGTATTTGCTTGCACGACTGTATTTTGATTATATGGCATTGCTTTATTACACAAATTTATGTATTGCCTTCCTTCTGGGGGTACCTGACATCTGGGGCAAGAAAAACTGAAGAAAATGGCGTCGGCTGGTTCTTTTATACCCCTGTCACACTGACGTGAGGGAAGAAGCGATGACAACCGACGCCGGACCTAGACTTTGGAATTCGGCCGACCGAGGACCCGCCTGACGGCAGGAGAACCCATCTATTATGACTGCAGCTGTATTAGCACTCTAACATCTACATTTATGGTAGGTACAAAACTGTACTTTTAGGCCCTGGCCACAACGTAGCTAGTTTTCGGTTTTGTGCTAGATTTAATCAACATACTATTAAGCGGAGATACGATTTTGCTTTTCACTACTTTGGCAGGTCCGGGGGGGGGTTTGAGAACCCCTGGTAAGAGTAATTAAATCCTCAGCCATTTTAAGCATCTGTTTTTTAGGCATGGGGCCTGGAGATGGGCCCTGTGTAGCTTGCCTCTTAGAATGCATGGCTGCTTTAGACTTTAGAAGAAAGCCTTGATGGAAAAAGAAGAGGAAGGTCTGAAGACACCTTGAGAGGAGGTAAACCTGTCCACAGTTTGAGATTCACCTCCAAGAGTTGCTTCGGTATCTGTAGTCGGGGTGTGGGCCGAGGAGCCTGCGACCACAGGCACAGGAGACACCACCAATGAAGTGTTGTCGGTAGTCAGGGGCTGTGTAGGTGCCTCACTGAGAACCGGACCACGTGTAATCGGCTTTGGCGTGGTGTCGGTAGAGGCTGCGGACCTCGTGTGTCGGTCCTTATCTTTGCGCTTTTAGACAATGGAGTCGGAGTATCCGACGACATAATATAGTTAAATGTTTTGCCAAAATAATGCTGGGCGAACTCCGCCCGACGCTTAATGGTGCGCTTGTTGAATGTAGCACAAAAGCGACAGACCGAGACGTCGTGGTCTGGGCCTAAACAAAGAACACAGAGGGAATGGAAATCCTTATGCGGTATTTGCTTCCCACATGAAATACAATTATTAACTTTGTCTGACATCGGTCTGAGGCAAGAAAAGTTTCCCCAACGGGGTACTTAACTTTCAAGAAGACTTCGGTTGCAAAATTTTCATAATTTCAGGAGCGACGCAAGGATAAGGACAGGCCTCCGAGGTCCAAATCAGACAACAGTTTGCAAGCAGAGCCAGCTACAGGTTCGGCCGTCGTCAGTGAGGTGCTTTCGCAGCCCCTGTCGTTGGCCATTACAGAACCCGCTTGCCGAAACGGACTCCCACGAGGAGCCAGCTAGGCCTTTGAGTACTCCAGGTGCAGGACCTTCGGACAATGCTCCCTCGGATGGGTCCGGAGCCGCTGTGTGGGTATCGGCTTCTGAGGGGGTTTTCAGGCCTACACAGCTTCACATAAAGGCAAAGACAAAGGCGAAGACTCCTTCTAAATCAAAGACTCAAGCCAAGGCCTCCTCTGATCCGGGACCGAAATCTCAGAAACAAATGCTTAAAATGGCGGAGGACTTACTAACTATGATTAGGGGTTCACATCCCCCTCCAGACAAAAGGCCAAGGCAAGAATTGGATTTTGAATCCTCTGATCAGGCATCTATTTCTTCAGTGTCTTCCTCTGAACAGGAATATACTTTCCCTCCTTATGAGGATTCTAATGCTGAGGAATCCATTCCTTCAGCTTCTCCCCCTGAGGATTTTTCTTTTGGGGAAACTTTACATGACATGAGGGAACATTTTCACTGGGAAGAACAGGAGTACTCTGAATCTAAGAGAAGGCTTAGGGATTTCCTTCTTCTTCCCCAACACAGGCCCCTGGCTATTCCTCCTATTTTGAATATTGTGGATGATGTCTTTTCTGAGGCTAATTTAACTCCTGACTCCTTTCCTCCAGCCCCTGCAAAGCCTGACAGATATTACAGGGTCCTTGACTCCCACCAGTTCCTTTATAAAAATCCTACTGCTGATCCAGAAACCATTTCTCAGGGTCCTAAGGGTGTTAAGGCCGCCGCCGCTAAGAATCCTGTTTCATCAGATAAGGATTCTAGCGCTTTGGAGAGATGGGGCAAAAAAGTGTACACTTCTGCTACTTTATCCATTAGGGCTTTAAGTTGTCAATTCCATATGCTAAAATATTAGCAGTTTCTGCTGTCTGTTATGAAACAAAAGCTAGGTACCATTTCTGCATGTGCAGATAATAAGGAATTACACAATTTGATGCATGCTACTGAGCAGGTGGGGAAGCATGGGTTTACACTGTGGTTTTGATGGCTTGGAGGCTTCATGCAGGGCGGCTGCCACTGGCACAGTCATTAGAAGGCATGCTTTGGTTAAAGGAACAAAACTTGCCTGATCAAGTGAAAGCAAAGTTACTGGATGCTCCTGTTCAGCATAATGTTTTGTTTGGGTCTAAGGCTGAAAAGGTGATAAAGAAAATGGAGGATAAGGCAAAATCCATACAAACGGTTAAGGATTTCTTACAAGTTCAGCCCCCAAGATTTAGCAGAAATTGGCCAACTAAAAATTGGTCCTTTCCCAGCTCGGATAGGCCTCAGAGGGGTAGATATAGGTGCACCAGAGGGGAGAGCCCAAGCACAGACATCTTACAGACCTAGACAGTGGAGTGCTTCCACCCCCAGGGGTGGAGAGGACAGACCTCAGTCTTATAGAAAACAGGCTCAATGACTCCCCCTGCATGGCTCCAGGAACCTCTCTCCTGGAAGCCCCTCTAGGAAAGTGGATGCTCTCTCATTCATTTGGAGGAACCTCTCGGGGTATGCCTTTCCTCCTCTACTTCTTCTTCCACGGGTGTTATTAAAGATAAAGCAGGACAAACCCAAGATGATTTTACTAGCCCCAAATTGGCCTCGTCAATTTTGGTACTCAGCACTGTTGAATCTATCCCAGGAGAGCCTCCTTGGATTCTACCTCAGATTCCAAATCTTTTGTCCCAACACCAGGGCCAGGTTCTGCACTCTCATATCAAAACTCTCAGCCTGGCATATTCAGGGTCTATGATTAATCCTACCCTTCCCAAACAGGTCATGGATGTCATCTTAGAAGCCAGACGGCCTAGCGCCAGACGGCCTAGCACTAGAAAATCTAATGAAGGTAAATGGAAGAGATTTTTGCACCTGGATGCATGCTCAGGGTTCGGATCCTCTCATTCCTAATAATCCATTGATTTTACATTACCTGACAGACAATGTTAAATAAGGGTTTATCCTTTTCCTCCATAAAAATACATGCCTCAGCTATCTCTGCACATTTCAGTACAGATCCTCCAATCTTTTCACATCCGCTTCTGAAACAATATCTCAGAGGAGCAAAGAATTTAAGGCCCTCTAGGACACCACCCATACCTGCCTGGGACCTCAACTATGTTCTGGAAAAACTTACTCTGCCTCCTTTTGAGCCTGCTGCCACATCTGATATTAAGTATTTATCATGGAAGACAGCTATCCTACTGGCTTTGACTTCAGCCAGGAGAGTCTCGGAGTTACAAGCACTCATGGCTGTGGAACCTTATATTATTTTTCATCAAAACAGGGCGTCTTTAAGGACTAATCCTACTTTCATACCTAAAGTGGTTTCTAAAGTGGCTTTAAACCAAACTATTCACCTGCCAACTTTTTTCACTAATCCACAAAATAATGGGGAAAGGATCTTGCATTCCTTGGACGTGCACAGGCAGCTTCGTTTTTACCTGGACAGAACCAAGGATATCAGGAAAACAGAACAACTGTTTGTTTCTTATGCAGCAAATTCCCAAGGCAAAGCTATTTCAAAACGGACCATTTCTAAATGGATTACTCATGGAATCAGATTTTGTTACTCTCATCATGGAAAGCAAATCCCAGGAAAAATTAGGACTCGCTCTACCAGAGCAGCTGCTACTTCAGCTGCCTTTCTCAGGGGAGTACCTACCAAAGATATTTTGGAAGCTGCAACTTGGAGTTCAGTGCATACTTTCTCTAAGCACTATAATCTCCCTCTATTCTAAGTCTAGGGCAGGCTTTGCTTCTGCAGTCTTGCAGGGCCTTCTAGCCACCCCTTCTACTCAGTAACCACCACCCTTTATCTCAGCTTTGGGATTCAACCCTACAGTGATGACTGCAACAGTGAAACATGATGAACATAGTACAGTTGTGTACACTTACCATAAATGTAGATGTTCGAGTGTCTTCACTGTTGCAGTCTGGGTTACCCACCCTCCTGTCCCCTCTTTTACTTTTATTAGTATGGTTTCCTACTTCACCCTTTTTCTGAGGTGTATTTGCTACAGGGTATGGGGTTTGTTGTATGTTACATTTTTGTTTTACTATTAGCCTTCACTTTTGGGCACCTGACATCTGGGGCAAGAAAAACTGGAGAACATGGCGTCAGCTGGCAGCTTTGTACTCCTGGCGCTCTGATGTCAGGGAGCATGACTGAACAGCCGACGCCGGACCCTGACTTTGGGATTCTGGCCGACCGAGGGCTGCCTGCCGGCAGGAAGAACCCTACAGTGATGCCTGCAACAGTGAAGACACTCAAACGTCTACATTTATTGTAAGTGTACACAACTGTACTTTTCATTGTTGCAGTCATTACATTTGGGTAATCTGCTGGCAGGTTGCCCTCAGTCGGCCTGATTAACAAAGTCTTGGGTCCTCCGTCAGTTGCTGTACCCTTCTTCCATGACGTCAGGTCGTCAGGGGTATAAAACATGCAACTGACGCCATTTTCATCAGTCTTTCTTGCCATGCAGTGCCCGAAGCAGATCACAAGTGCCGGTCAGCCGACTCCTGAAATTTTCGTTTTTGAGTTTCAGAACCAAAGTCTTCAACCTAAAGCTAAGTACCCCGTTGGGGAAACTTTTTCGTGCTCCTTACTGATGTCAGTAAAAGTTAATAATTGTATTACTTGTGGGAAGCAAATAACTCATAAGAATTTTCATTTGTACTGTATTCCTTGCCTAGGCCCTGACCACAACGTGCCTTGCTGTCGGTTTTGTGCTAAATTTAACCAGTGCACTATTAAGCGTTGGTATATTTTTGCTTCTAAATACTTTGGTTCAAACTATCTTGAAATTTCGTCAGTTAACAATCCGACTACTGGAATTCACAAAAAAAATGCAAAGAAAAAGACAGAGACAGACCGTCGAATTCCAAAACCGACGAAGCTTTTCCTAAGTCAGTCGCCGGTTTGCCGGTACTCATTGAGGCGCTTTCGCAGCCCCTGATGCCAGCTACCTTTGAGTCACAGGCCTCTACCGAGACCCATTTGGAGTTCGGTATGCCGTGAGATTCTTCAAGTATTGAACCTGCGGATGTCTCTCCCTTGTATGGGTCCGGAGCCACTGAGCAGGCACCGGCTTCTGAGGGTGTTTTCAGGCCTAAAGATTTGCTTACTAAACCTAGGCCATCTTCAAAACCTAGGCCAAAATCAACTTCTGTGTCTAAAAAAACGATGCTTGGGTCAAGTGCACAGGCCCCTATGCCTAAAAAACAAATGATCAAAATGGCTGAGGATTTAATTACCTTGATCAGGGGTTCCCATCCCCCTCCTGCTATGAGGTCTAGGCAAGGCACTGATTACGAATCATCAGATCAGGTTTCTATTTCTTCTGCTCAGGAATTATCTTTTCTACCTTATGAGGACTCTGATGCAGAAGAATCCATCTCTTCTGCTTCTCCTCCTGAGGATTTTTCATTTGGAGAAACTTTGCATACCTTAAGGGAACACTTTCACTGGGAGAGTCAGGATTTTTCAGAATCTAGAGAGAGGCTGAGGGATTTCCTTCTTCCTCAGCATAGGCCTTTGGCTGTACCTCCTGTTTTAGACATTGTTGATGTTTTCTCAGAATCCAGCATGGCTCCTGATTCCCTTCCTCCGGCTCCTAGTAAGCCAAACAGATATTACAGGGTTCCTGACTCCCACAAATTCCTTTTTTAAAAACCCTACTGCTGACCCTGAAAGCATTTCTCAGGGTCTCATGGGTGTTAAGGCCTCTACTGCTAAAAATCCTAGCCCTTCTGATAGAGACTCCAGGGTGCTGGATAGATGGGGTAAGAAGGTTTACACGTCTGCAGCCTTGGCAGTCAGGGCTTTAAACTGTCAATTTTATATGCTTAAATATCAACAGCATGTCATGGGCCTACTTAAACAGAAAATTATGTTGATTTCTGACTGTGTGGAAAATGAAAAGTTGCAGGATTTATTGCATTCAGCTGAACAAGTTGGAAAGCATATTTGCAATATGGTTTTGATTCCTTGGCAGCCTGCTGTAACTGGATCTGTGATAAGTAGGCATGCTTGGCTTAAGGAGCAAAATCTGCCTGATCATGTTAAAGCAAAATTGTTGGATGCTCCTTTACAACAGGGCAGTCTGTTTGGTAATAAGGCAGAAGAAGTTTTGAAAAAGATGGAAGATAAAGCTAAATCTATGCAAACTGTAAAAGATTTCCTACAAGTGCAGCCACTAAGAATTGGTCCTTTCCAGTACCCACCAGAGCCGCTCAGGTCAAACCCAGACACTCCAAAGGCTCCAGGTTTCAGTCACAAGGAATTTAGAGAAAAAAAGAATGGGATGCCTCCACCTTCAAATCTGGAAGTAACAAGGTACCTCCCTTCGGTAAACAGTCTCAATGACTTTCCTCTGCCATCTGCAAGCACTTGTCTTTTGGCAGCCCCTTTGGGGGGAAAACTGGCACTTCATGCACGAAATTGGCATCTAATTACCCAGGACAAGTGGGTTTTAAATATAGCGTCCCAGGGATACAGATTTCATTTCCACACTTTGGCAATACCAAACGGCTGGCCAGATCTGCCTCCAAATCAGTGGGCAGAGGCCCAGAAACAAGTTATGTCCCTCATGAATATGGGGGCCATTCAACCAGTACCAGAAAAGGAAAGGGGACAAGGTTTCTATTTAAGACTTTTCCTGGTACCCAGAAAAGACAAATCACGGTGTCCAATTCTGGACTTATCCATTCTAAGTACATTTCTGGACATTCCAAAATTCAAGATGCTGACTCTGCAACAGTTACTGCCTATGCTTGGCAAGAATGCCTGGTTGGTAACTCTAGACTTAAAAGAGGCTTACCTGCATATCCCAGTCAGGGAATCTTGCAGAAGATAACTTCGCTTCAAAGCAGGCTGTTTGCATTACCAATTCTCTGCACTGCCCTTTGGCTTATCTACTGCGCCCAGGGTCTTCACAAAGTGCCTGGCACCAGTAATCGCATTTTGCAGGCAAAGAAACATTCAAATTTATCCTTACCTGGATGATTGCCTAATTCAGGCAGAAAACAAGGACACACTTCTACAGCATCTGGCGTTTGTAAAAAGGCTTCTAACTTGCCTGGGGTACACCATAAACGAAAAGAAATCACAACTGCTACCCTCTCAAATAATTACTTTCCTGGGTGCAAGCTTGAATACAACTGTCCTGATGACTTACCTCACGCCAGAAAAACAAATTAAATTGATGACTTACTTCAAACAAGTGGGCACAAAATCCCAGTTATCTGCAAGACGAATTCTGCAGGCCTTGGGGTTCATGGCTTCCTGCATTCTACTAATTCCATATGCAAGACTGCATATGAGGAAACTTCTATGGTACCTAAAAAGCTTATGGAGTCAACATTATCACAGCCTGGAAACAATGATTCATATCATTCCTTGCCTGCAGCAAGAGTTCCTATGGTGGGCAGAGGTCTGTCACCAAAACAAGGCACAGTCATTCATTCCACCCCCTGCCACCCAAACCCTGACTACAGACACATCAGATTATGCTTGAGGGGTGCATCTGTCAGGGAGATGTATTCAGGGCAAATAGAACCCAAATCAAATGCACCTGCATATCAACCAGAAAGAGATGCTAGCTGTACAGAATGCTCTGACAGCCTTCAAGGACTATCTTCATCCAGGGCAACTACTGATAAAGACGGACAACACCACGGTCATGTGGTACATAAACAGGCAGGGGGTACCATTTCCTACCCCTTTGCAGACTAGCCATTGCTTTGTGGAACATGGCCTTGACTTACCAAATACATCTACACGCTCAATTCCTGGCAGGAAAACAAAATACTCTGGCAGACAAACTAAGCAGAAATCTTATGGACCCACACAAATGGAAACTGGATCCACAAATCTTCATCAAGTTGACATGCAAATGGGGGTGCCCAGAGATGGATCTTTTTGCCTCACCCCAAAAACTATCAGTTGGACACATTCTGCACAAAAATTCATCACAAAAAAGCTTGGAAAGTGGATGTTCTATACTTCAACTGGAAAAAAACAGTTTATGCCTTTCCCCCTCTGCCTATGCTCTCCAAGATCTTACTAAAAGTCAGACAGGAAAAACCAAAAATGATTCTGATTGCTCCAGACTGGCCTCGCCAATACTGGTATCCGCTCCTACGCAATATGTCACACCTTCCTCCGTGGTACCTGCCTCAGACACCTTATTACTGTCTCAGCAGAACTATCAAATTCTGCATACTCCGCTCCAAACTCTCAATCTTGCAGCATGGCTGATCATCTAATTTCACCAGTTACATCTCTCAGGAAATCTGTGATGGATGTCATTTTGAAGGCTAGAAGGCCTAGTACTAGAAAATCTTATGCTGATAAATGGAAAAGATTCTGTGCCTGGAACCAAGCACAAGGAATAAATACAGCAATGCCCAATATTCCTCGGATTCTGCAATATTTAACTGAGATGCTTCACAAGGGCCTATCCTTTTCTTCAATAAAAATCCATGCCTCTGCCATTTCAGCTCATTACAACACAGAGCCTCCCCTCTTTTCTCATCCCCTGCTAAAGCAGTACCGCAGAGGGCCAAGAATTTGAGACCTCCCAGGAGAGCACCAACTCCTGCATGGGATCTCAATTTTGTGTTGGAAAAACTCACCCTATCTCCATTTTGAACCAGCTGCTACTGCAGACATAACATTTCTCTCTTGGAAGACAGCTTTTCTTTTAGCAGTCACTTCAGCTAGAAGGATTTCAGAACTACAGGCTTTCATGGCAGTGGAGCCTTTTATTATCTTTTACCCAGACAGGGTGGCTCTTAGGACCAGTCTATCCTTTATGCCTAAAGTGGTATCTAGTGTGGCTCTTAATCAGACCATTCATCTGCCAACCTTTTTCCCAAATCCACAGAACAAGGTTGAGCAGATTCTGCATTCATTGGAAGTACACAGACAACTGAGATTCTACTTAAACAGGACAAAATCTGTAAGAAAATCTGAGCAATTACTTGTGGCATTTGCTGGAGGGTCAGAGGGAAAGGCTATTTCAAAATTGATAAGCCATTGTATTAGTTTCTGCTACATGCACAGTGGTAAACCTGTCCCCAAGGGGATCAGATCCCATTCCACCAGGGCTGCATCTACTTCTGCAGCCTTTCTCAGAGGGGTTCCTACCAGAGACATTCTAGAAGTTGCTACCTGGAGCTCAGTTCATATGTTCACCAAACATTACCATTTACCTCTCTTCTCTAAATCCAGAGCAGGCTTTACCACTGCTGTCCTGCAGGGACTTATAGCTGCTCCTAATGCTGTATAATTCCCTCCTCCCAACCATAGCTTTGGGATTCTACCCAAATGTAATGACTGCAACAGTGAAACACGAAGAACATAGTACAGTTGTGTACACTTACCATAAATGTAGATGTTCGAGTGTATTCACTGTTGCAGTTCTGGTTACCCACCTGCCAGCCCCTTATTTTTCACTTACTATACCTCTCCTTTCTTTTGCTATGCTCAAAAGCCTTTTTTGGTGTATTTGCTTTTATTTGGAGGTATACATTTTTTTTGTATTCTAAATTACATGCATATATATATATATATATATATATATATATATATATATATATATATATTTTTTTTTTTGCTCCCCATTTGGGGGGCACCTGTCATCTGGGGCAAGAACAACTGATGAAAATGGCGTTGGCTGCATGTTTTATACCCCTGACAACCTGACGTCATGGAAGAAGGGACAGCAACTGACGCAGGACCCAAGACTTTGTTAATCAGGCCGACTGAGGGCAACCTGCCAGCAGATTACCCAAATGTAATGACTGCAACAGTGAAACATGCAGATCATCATCTGCTTTTCACGACATCTATAGTCAAATAAGAGAATGCTATGTAAATACAGAGATCAGCTGCTCTGAGCAACCATTAAGTGCTTAGCTTATACAGTAACAGTATGTGAACTGTTTGGCCTTGACCTTTTACTATGTGTCAAGAAGTCATGCTAGTGAGCAGCATGACATCTCATTTCTGAGCCTGATTTTCCAATCATTTTAAAGGAATAATATGTGGTAATTATTCTGTAATGCAGTTAAGTACTGCAACAAAATACAATTAGCATACTAGCATAACAAGTAGCCCTTAAGTGTACAGAGGATGAGAATTCATTTTAACTTTAAAATCATTCTTGTATTGACTAAATGTAATTACAATTGATGTATATACATACACACGCACGCGCACACACACACGTGTGTGTGTGTATATGGGTCCCCTTCAAAACATCTAAAACCCATAACATCTAATTTCATAACATTGAGACCAGAACATCTAAAACCCAAAACATCTAAAACCCATAACACTGAATTTCATAACATCTAATAGTACAAATCACATAAAAGTAACATCCCCTCCAGATGTAATGACACCAAACTATCAAACATACTTTTTACTACATTTCTGAAGGGGGGCTTGATACAGTGGGGTTAGGAAATTAACTTTTTCCCACTGTAGTACAATTTTGGAGTTGGTATATTTAATTTAAAGTGGGTGTGCAGGGGGGATTGTCCTCCTGCATAAACATAGTAAAAAGTGTGTTTGGTAGTTTGGTGGTGTTATATGTGGAGGGGATGTTATTTTCTTGTAATTTATAATGTTGGATATTATGAAATTAGATGTTATGGGTTTTAGATGTTTCAAAGTAGACACACATAAATAAATAAATAAATATATATATATATATATATATATATATATATATATATATATATAGATATATATATATATATAGATATACACACACACACACACACACACACACACACACACACACACACACACACACACACACACACACACACACACACAATACCTGGGTCCTTCGTCTGTTGCTGTCTCATCTTCCATGGCATCAGGTAGTCAGGGGTATAAAGCATGCAGCTGACGCCATTTCATCAGTCTTTCTTTCCGTGCGGTGCCCAAAGCAGAAGCAGTTTGCAAGTGCCGGTCGGCCGACTCCTGAAATTTTCATTTTCGAGTTTCAGATCTGAAGTCTTCAACTAAGCTAAGTACCCTGTCTGGGATCCTTTTTCTTGCTCTAAACGGATGTCAGTAAAAGTTAACAATTGTATTACTTGTGGAAAGCAAATAGCCCCATAAAGATTTTCATTCGTACTGCATTCCTTGCTTAGGCCCAGACCACAACATCCCTCGCTGTCGGTGTTGTGTTTTATTCAAACCTCGAACTATTTGTCCTTCTGTTCATTTTTACATCTAACTATTTTAGTACTCTGTTCCATTATCCAGAAATGGTTTCAGTAATCCACCCGACTACCAACATTCTGAAAAAATGCAAAGATAAAGACAGACCGCATAGGTCCAAGGCTGCCGACGATGCTTCCGTTAAGCTAGTCACCAGTTCACCGGTACTCAGTGAGGCACTTTCACAGCCCCTGATACCCGCTACTTTATATTCGCAGGCCTCTACTGAGACCCATTCGGAGTCCGGTATACCGCAAGATGCTTCTTTGACTATGGAACCTGCATATGTCTCTACCTTGGATGGGTCCGGAGCCACTGTGCAGGCACTGACTTCTGAGGGTGTATTCAGGCCTACTGACTTGCATATTAAATCGACGCCATCTTCTTCTTCAAGGCCTAACTGATGCCCAGACCGCATGGTCTGGTCCCTATGCCTAAAAAACAAATGATAAGAATGACTGAAGACCTTATTATTCTAATCAGGGGAAGCCACCCTTCTCCCTCTAAGAGACCTAGAACCGATTTTCCTTCTGATTCTTCTGATCAGGATTCTGAAATTTCTGATGTTCATCGTGTTACCCTGCTGCAGTCATCACACTTGGGTTATCCTGTCGTCAGGCGGTCCCGCAGTCGGCCGGATTTCCAAAATCTTGGTCCGACGTCGGTTGCTGTCGTCTCATCCCTGACGTCAGTGCGCCAGGGGTACATATATTGCAACCAACGCCATTTTCTTTAGTCTTTCTTGCCGCACGGTGCCCGAAGCAGAAGCAGTTCTCAAGTGCCGGTCGGCCGACTCCTGAGGATTTCAGACCGAAGTCTTCTATAAAGCTAAGTACCCCGTTGGGGAAACTTTTCTTGCCTGAGACCGATGTCAGAAAAAGTTAACAATTGTATTTCTTGTGGGAAGCAAATACCTCATAAGGATTTTCATTCTTATTGCATACCCTGCGTAGGCCCTGATCACAACGTCACTTCTTGTCGTTTTTGTGCTAGATTTAATAAACGTACTATTAAAAGACGATTTGATTTCACACAACACTTTTTTTGGCAGAAAATTTAATTATAACATGCCGTCGGAGCTACCGACGTGCACAAAAAACGCAGGTATAAAGATCAACAGCCCAGGCCTAAGCCCAATTCCGAGGCCTCGGTTGATCCGGTCTCCGGTCCTTCAGTTATCAATGAGGCTCCGATGCAACATCTGACTACCGCAGTTGAGGAACCCGAGACCGCTACGGATATGCTGACGGAATTTAGTAGGCCGACGCAGCCTTTTACTTCAGGCCCTACCGACGACTTACCTTCCAAGGACGTCGATACTTCTGAAACACCGTCGCCTTCTGAAGGCGTTTTCAGACCGACGACTCTTACAGTCAAAACGTTTTCCAAATCGAAGACTCCTTCCAAATCGAAAAAGGCTTCACTTCAGTCTCCTGTTCAAGCCCCATGCCTAAGAAACAGATGGTCAAGATGACTGAAGATCTGATTTCTCTTATCAGGGGTTCCCAGCCTCCTCCTCCTGACAAAAGGCCTAGACAGGAGGAAGGGTCCCTATGCCTAAAAAACAAATGATAAGAATGACTGAATACCTTATTACTCTAATCAGGGGAAGCCATCTTTCTCCCTCTAAGAGACCTAGAACCGATTTTCCTTCCGATTCTTCTGATCAGGATTCTGAAATTTCGGTTTCTTCTGATGATCAGGATTTGCCCTTGTCTGCCTATGAGGATTCTGATGCAGAGGAATACATTCCCTCTGCTTCCCCTCCAGAGGGTTTCTCTTTTGGTGAAACTTTGCATACTCTTAGGGAGCATTTCTGCTGGGAAAGCCAGGATTACTCTGACTCCAAAAAGAGGCTTTGGGGAATTCTTACTTATACTTCAGCACAGGCCTTTAGCTATCCCTCCTGTACTGGACATTGTAGATGATGCCATGTTCTTTGTGTTTCACTGTTGCAGTCATTACATCAGGGTAACCTGCTGGCAGGTTGCTCTCAGTCGGCCTGAATAATACAGTCTTGTGAACTGCGTCGGTTGCCGTCTCCTCTTCCATGCTGTCAGGGGTATAAAACATGCAGCCGACGCCATTTTATTCAGTCTTTCTTGCCATGCGGTGCCCGAAGCAGAAGCAGTTTGTGCGGCCGACTCCTGAAATTTTCAGATTCGAGTTTCAGAACCGAAGTGTTCAAACTAAAGCTAAGTACCTCGTTGGGGAAACTTTTTTCTTGCTCCTTACCGATGTCAGTAAGAGATGATAAATAATTGCATTACTTATAGGAAGCAAATACCTCATAAGGATTTTCATTTGTACTGTATTCCTTGCCTAGGCCCAGATCACAATGTGCCTTTCTGTCGATTTTGTGCTAGATTTAACCAACCCTCTATTAAGCGTCTGTATATTTTTGCATCTAAATATTTTGGGTCAAGATTTAATTATCCTGAAATGTCGTTGGTTAGCAATCCGAGTAGTGGAGTTCACAAAAAACGCAAAGAAAAAGACAGAGACAGACCGTCGAGGTCCAAAACCGATGACGAAGCTTCTCTTAAGCCAGTCGCCAGTTCGCCGGTACTCAGTGACGCACTTCCTGCACAGGGCCTCAATTTTATGCTGGAAAAACTCACCCTGCCTCCTTTTGAACCAGCAGCTACTGCGGATATAACATTTCTGGAAATCAGCTTTTCTCTTGGCAATCACTTCAGCTAGAAGGGTTTCAGAACTACAGGCTCTCATGGCAGTGGAGCCTTTTATTATATTTTACCCAGACAGGGTGTCCCTCAGGACCAATCCTTCTTTTATGCGTAAGGTGGTATCCAGTGCGGCTCTTATCCAGACCATTCACCTGCCAACATTTTACCCAAATCCACAGAACAAAGGGGAGCAGATTCTGCATTCATTGGATGTACACAGACAGCTAAGATTCTACTTAAACAGGACCAAATCTCTAAGAAAGTCTGAGCAACTACTGGTAGCATTTGCTGTCCGGTCAGAGGGGAAGGTTGTATCTAAGCAGACTGTTTCTAAATGGATAAGCCACTGCATTAGATGTTCATCGTGTTACACTGCTGCAGTCATCACACTTGGGTTATCCTGCTGTCAGGCGGTCCTGCAGTCGGCCAGAGTTCCAAAGTCTTGGTCCGGCGTTGGTTGCTGTCGCTTCTTCCCTGACGTCAGTGTGCCATGGGTATATATGAGGCATCCGACGCCATTTTCTTCAGTCTTTCTTGCCGCGCGGTGCCCGAAGCAGAAGCAGTTCGCAAGTGCTGGTCGGCCAACTCCTGAGATTTTCAAATCGAATTTCAGACCAAAGTCTTCAATAAAGCTGAATACCCCGTTGGGTAACCTTTTCTTGCCTCAGTCCGATGTCAGAAAAAGTTAACGACTGCAATTCTTGTGGGAAACAAATACTTCATAAGGACTTACATTGTTATTGTATTCTTTGCCTAGACCCAGACCACGACGTCACAGGTTGTCGGTTTTGTGCTAGGTTTAACAAACGAACTATAAAACGACAGTTTGATTTCGCCCGACATTATTTTGGTAGGAAATTTAATTATACCATGCCGTCGGAGCAATCGACCGGATTGCATAAAAAACGCAAAGGTAAGGACAGGCAGCTGAGACCCAATTCAGACTCCGAGGCCTCTGCTAGGCCAGCCGCTGGTTCTCCGGTTTTCAGTGAGGCTCCTACACAGCCCCTGACTACCGCTGATTCAGAACCCCAAGCGGCATCCTATTCCCAAGAGTCGATTGCTAGACCTCCACAGCCTTTATCTTTAGGCCCTTCCGACTCCATGGCTGAAGGAAATTCCGGCGCAGTTGAAACGCCTTCAGTTGCAGAAGGTGTCTTCCGACCGACTACACAAACTATTAAATCCTATGCAAAGCTGAAAACTCCTTTAAAAGCAAAGAAGACTGTACAGCAGTCGCAAGTACAAGGCCCCATGCCTAAGAAACAGATGCTTAAGATGGATGAAGATTTAATTACCCTAATCAGGGGTTCCCATCCCCCTCCTGATAAAAGTCCTAGACAGGAGGAGGACTACGCTTCCTCTGACCAGGTTTCAATTTCCTCAGATTCCTCTGAGGAACAGGAATATTCTTTTCCCCCTTATGAAGACTCTGATGCTGAAGAGTCTATTCCTTCAGCATCTCCCCCAGAAGACTACTCTTTTGGGGAAACTTTACATACCATGAGGGAACATTTCCACCGGAAAGGCCAGGATTACTCTGATTCTAAGAAAAGGCTCCGAGAGTTCCTTTTACTACCCCAGCACAGACCACTTGCTATTCCACCAGTGTTAGACATTGTGGATGATGTTTATTCAGAATCTAGCCTTAACCCAGATTCACTACCTCCTGCACCAGCCAAACCAGACAGGTACTACAGAGTCCCTGATGCACACAAATTCCTATATAAAAGCCCTGCTGCTGACCCAGAAATCATTTCCCAGGGTCCCAAAGGGGTTAAGGCCTCTATTGCTAAACATCCTGTACCCTCTGAAAGGGATTCTAGAGTACTAGACAGATGGGGAAAGAAAATATATACCTCAGCTACTCTAGCTATGAGGGCCTTAACTTGCCAGTTTCACATGCTGAAATATCAACAATATTTGATGTCTCAATTAAAACAAAAAATAATCACACACACATGGCAGCCTGATTACAAGGAAATGCAAGATTTGTTGCATGCAGCTGAACAAGTGGGAAAACATACTTTGCAATGTGGATTTGATTCATTGGAAGCTTCTTGTAGAGCAGCAGTGACAGGGTCTGTCATACGTAGGCATGCTTGGTTAAAAGAACAAACTTTACCCGATCATGTAAAAGCAAAGTTATTGGATGCACCTTTACAGCAGGATGTTTTATTTGGTGTAAAAGCAGAAGAGGTTTTAAAGAAAATGGAGGATAAGGCAAAATCTATGCAGACGGTCAAGGATTTTTTTACAGGTTCATCCCCCTTGTTTCAGCAGAAATTGGCCAACCAAAAACTGGTCCTTTCCAGCTTCTGACAGACCACAGAGGGGCAAATACAGATGCCCAAGGGGCAGAGGTCAGTCACAAGGCTCTTACAAGCCACGACAATGGGGTGCCACAACCCAGAAAGGAGGAGAAGACAGGTCTCAAACTACCAGAAGACAAACACAATGACTTACCCCTCAGACTGCCAAGCAAATCCCTCTTGACAGCTCCCTTGGAAGGAAAGCTAACTCTTTTTGCAGACAATTGGCGCATCATCACAAAAGACAAATGGGTCCTAAATATTGTATCCCAAGGATACAGATTCCACTTTCACACTTTACCAAGGATAAAAGGAATGCCAAACCTGCCACCAAATCAATGGGCAGAGGCTCAAAAACAAATTACAGCTCTCATGCACATGAGAGCCATTCAACAGGTTCCTACACAGGAGCAAGGACAAGGATTTTACTCAAGACTCTTTCTAGTTCCCTGAAAGGACAAAGCTTGGAGACCCATTCTGGGCCTCTCATTTCTAAACACATATCTCAAGGTACCTAAATTCAAGATGCTAACACTACAGCAACATCTTCCCATGCTGGGCAAGAAGGCTTGGCTAATAACGGACTTCAAGGAAGCATACCTGCATGTCCCTATCAGACAAAATTGCAGAAGATACCTCCGATTTATAGCAGGTTCAACCCATTACCAATTCTCTGCACTGCCCTTTGGCTTATCCACTGCGCCCAGAGTCTTCACAAAATGCCTGGCACCAGTAATTGCATACTGCAGACAGAGGAATTCAAATATATCCATACCTGGACAACTGCCTTATTCAAGCAGAAAGCAAGGACATTCTTTTAAAGCACCTAGCGTTTGTCAAAAAAACAATTAAGTTGCCTAGGGTACACAGTAAATGAAAATAAGTCAAAACTAGTGCCCTCAAAATACATAATTTTCCTGGGTGCCAGCTTAAATACAACAGCCCAAATTGCTTATCTCATACCAGACAAGCAAGGACAACTGACTCAATACTTCAAAATGATTGCAACAAAGACCCAACTCCCTGCAAGAAAAATTCTGCAGGCCTTGGGATTCATGGCATCTTGCATTCTACTACTACCATATGCAAAACTGCATGAGGAAATTACAATGGTACCTGAAAAGCGTATGGACTCAACACAGCCACTGCTTGGAAACAATAGTACCACTCATTCCCTGCCTTCAGCAGGAGTTTGTATGGTGGGCTCAGGCATGTCACCTCAATAAGGGTCAGCTTTTACCTTACCCACAGCCAGGCAATCTAAAACAACGGATGCATCGGATTATGCCTTGGGAGCACACATGGCAGGACAGTGTATTCAGGGCAAATAGTCTGCAGATCAAAAGCATCTACATGTCAATCAAAAAGAGATGCTAGCTGTACAAAATGCCGTAACAGCTTTCAAGGACCTCATACATCCAGGACAACTACTAATAAAGACGGACAACACCGCAGTGATGTGGTACATAAACAAGCAAGGGGGCACACATTCCTACCCCCTATGCAGCCAAGCAATGACCTTGTGGAACACAGCACTGACCTACCAAGTTCAACTACAAGCACAATTCCTGCCAGGAAAGAAAAACACATTGGCAGACGATCTAAGCAGAAACATCATAGATCCTCACGAGTGGAAGCTAGATCCACACGTATTTGCAATGATAACTCAGAAATGGGGGAGCCCAGACATAGATCTGTTTGCCTCCCCCCAAAACTGCCAACTTCGGAAATTTTGCACTAGGACATACCACACTAGCTTGGAAAGTGGACGCCCTCTCATTCAGTTGGAAAACATTAACAGTGTATGCTTTTCCTCCACTGCCTCTTCTGGCAAAGGTGCTGCTGAAAGCCAGATTAGAGAGGCCGCAAATGATACTCATTGCTCCAGACTGGTCACGCCAACCCTGGTATCCAATACTAAGGAACATGGCTCAAGGCCCACCATGGATTTTACCTCATATTCCTCACCTGCTCACTCAGCAAAATGATCAGATTCTACACAGCCAGCTCAAGACTTTAAATCTGGCTGCATGGCAGATTACCTAAACAACCAGTCAACACTTCTCTCTAAAGCTGTTATGGATGTCATTCTGGAGGCCAGGAGGCCCAGCACCAGTAAAACCTATTCAGACAAATGGAAAAGATTCTGCGCCTGGAACCAGGCTAAAGGCCAGAATCCCCTTGTCCCAAATATTCCTCAGATTCTACAATATTTAACTGAGATGTTGCACAAAAGACTTTCTTTTTCATCTATTAAGATCTACGCCTCAGCTCTTTTGGCTCAATACAACATGGATCCTCCTATATTTTCACATCCATTACTAAAATAGTACCTCAGAGGGGCTAAGAACATAAGACCGCCCCGGAGAGCACCAACACCAACTTGGGATCTCAACTTTGTTTTGGAAAAACTTACACTACCGCCCTTTGAACCAGCTTTTACAGCTGATTTACAGTTTCTGTCGTGGAAAACTGCCCTGCTGCTAGCAATAACTTCAGCACGAAGAGTCTCAGAGCTACAGGCCCTAATGGCAGTGGAGCCTTTTATCATTTTTCATCAAGACAGAGTCGCTTTACAAACTAACCCTTCCTTTATGTCAAAGGTGGTATCCAGTGTGGCCCTAAACCAAACCATTCATTTGCCCACCTTCTATCCAAACCCCCAGAACAAAGGGGGAAAGGCTCCTACACTCTTTGGACATTCACAGGCAATTACGTTATTACTTGGATAAGACTAAGGCTTTCAGAAAATCTGACCAACTCTTTGTATCCTATGCTGCAGGATCACAAGGATAGGCTATCTCAAAACGGACCATTTCAAAATGGATAGGACATTGTATCCGTTTCTGTTACACACACCATGGGAAACCTGTACCTGGTAACATTAGGCCCCATTCCACCAGGGCTACAGCAACATCAACAGCCTTCCTCAGAGGGGTACCAACCAAGGATATTTTGGAGGCTGCAACTTGAAGTTCAGTGTACACCGTCACCAAGCACTATCACTTACCTCTATACTCTAAAACCAGAGCTGGCTTTGCCACTGCAGTTCTGCAGGGCTTACTAGCTTCTCCAAACCCTGTTTAGATGTTCATCGTGCATACAGCTGCAGTAATTACAGATGGGTTCTCTGCCGTCAGGCGGGTCCTCGGTCGGCCGAATTCCAAAGTCTAGGTCCGGCGTCGGTTGTTGTCGCTTTCTTTCCTGACGTCAGTGCGACAGGGGTATATAAGACACAGCCGACGCCATTTTCTTCAGTCTTTTTTGCCGCACGGTGCCTGAAGCAGAAGCAGTTGGCAAGCGCCGGTCGGCCAGCTACTGAAATTACGGAAATTTGGAAACCGAAGTCTTCTTTAAAGCTAAGTACCCCGTTGGGGAAACTTTTCTTGCCTCAGACCGATGTCAGACAAAGTTAACAATTGTATTTCTTGTGGGAAGCAAATACCGCATAAGGATTTCCATTCCCTCTGTATACCTTGCTTAGGCCCAGACCACGATGTCTCGGGCTGTCGCTTTTGTGCTACTTTCAATAAACGCATCATTAAGCGTCGGGCGTTCGCCCAGCACTTTTTTGGTAAAACCTTTAACTATAAGATGTCGTCGGAGGTCCGACTACCGTTTTGTCTAAAAAACGCAAGGACAAAGACCGACACGCGAGGTCTGCGGTCTCCACCGACACCACGCCAAAACCGGCTACACGTGATCCGGTTCTCAGCGAGGCGCCTACGCAGCCCATGACTACCGACGACCCTTCTCTGGCGGTGTCTTCTGTAACCGAGACCGCAGGTTCCACGGCCCACACCTCGACTACAGCTACCGAAGCCACTGTGAGTGTTGAGCCTCTTAATGTGGACAGGTCCACTTCCACCCATGGTGTCTTCAGACCTTCTTCTTCCTTTTCCATAAAGGCCTTTACTAAGTCTAAATCAGCCATGCATCCCAAGAGGCATGTTGCGCAGGGCCCATCTCCAGGCCCCATGCCCAAAAAACAAATGCTCAAAATGGCTGAGGATTTAATTACTCTTATCAGGGGTTCCCAACCCCCTCCAGACAAGAGACCCAGAGTGGAGGAAGATTCTCCCTCTTCCGACCAGGGCTCCATTATTTCAGAACATTCTGATGAAGAAGAACATTCATACTCCCCTTATGAAGATTCTGATGCAGAGAAGTCCATTCCTTCTGTATCCCCCCAGAGGACCTTTCCTTCGGGGAAACCTTGCATACTTTGAGGGAACACTTCCATTGGGAAGGCCAAGATTTTTCCGATTCCAAGAAAAGGCTGAGGGAACTCCTTTTGCTTCCTCAGCACAGACCTCTGGCGATACCTTCTGTCTTGGACATACTTGATGATGTTTACTCGGAGGCCTATCTTAATCCAGATTCCCTGCCTCCAGCTCCAGTCAAGCCTGATAGGTACTACAGAGTTCCTAATTCACACCAAATTCTGTACAAAAGTCATAATGCTAACCCTGAATCCATTTCTCAAGGCCCCAAGGGAATCAAGGCCTCTACTACTAAGAATCCATTACCTTCCGAAAGAGAGTCTAGATCCTTAGAAAGGTGGGGAAAAAAGGTATATACCTCGGCCACTCTAGCCATGAGGGCCTTAAATTGTCAGTTCCATATGCTTAAATATCAGCAGATGTCCTTCAAGGATGCATCTGTAGTCATAACATATGGGTTGTCCTGCCTCTGGCAGCCCTTCGGTCGGCCGGATTCCAAAGTCTGGGTCTGGCCTCGGCTGATGTTGCACTTTCCCCGACGTCGGAGAGTCTGGGGTATAAAAGCATCAGCCGACGCCATTTTCCTCAGTCTTTCTTGCCGCGTGGTGCCTGAAGCAGAAGCAGTTCGCAAGTGCCGGTCGGCCAGCTCCTGTGATTCAGCTACGGAAGACTTTGAAAAAGCTAAGTACCCCATTGGGGACTCTTTCTTGCTTTAGCCGATGTCAGATAAAGTAAATAATTGTTTAACTTGTGGGAAACAAATACCTCATAAGGATTTCCACTCTTACTGCCTCCCTTGCTTAGGCCCAGACCACGACGTCTCGGCCTGCTCTGCCTGTGCTTCCTTCAACCGATGAACTCTTAGACGTCGAAGTTTGCAGAGGAATTTTTTGGGGCTAATTTTGCATATAAGATGCCGTCGGAGACTCCGACTTCGCATGTGGTTAAAAAACGGAAGGACAAGGACCGACCCTCGCGGCCCGCGGTTTCGGCTGAAACCACGGTGAGGCCTACCGCGAGTGTCTCGGTTTCGGCTGAAACCGAGTCCTCAGTGCTTCCTATTACCGAATCCGTTCAACCGACTACCTCGGCCCCGGAGGCTCCGGCCGAGTCGGTTATTGAATTAGCTATGGAAACCGGTGTCCAGGACATGTCCGACACCATTCCTTTAGACAAGTCTACTCCGGCACGTGGTGCAGCCAGACCCCCTGCATCCATGTCCATTAAGGCCTTCTGTAGGGCTAAAGCTGCCAAACTTGCTAAAGCTTTGCCTCCCAAGACTACCTCTCAGAGGCCTTCTACTGGCACTCAGATTCTCAGCCTAGCAGAGGATCTTATCTCTTTAATTAGAGGTTCTCAACCTCACCCGGACAGGGGCTCTCTTCCACCACCAGACAAAAGGCATAGGGTTGAGCCCTCTGACCCTCACTCTTCAGATGAGTCTACGGATGAATCTGTGTTGTCAGAGCACCAGCAGGAGGCTTATTCGGCCTACGAGGATTCTGATGCTGAAGAATCTATTCCTTCGGCCTCCCCTCCTGAAGAGTTTTCTTTTGGTGAGAGACTGCACTCTATGAGAGAATATTTCCAATGGCAGGGCCAGGAATTTTCTGATTCTAGAAAGAGATTAAGGATCTTTTTACATTTACCTCAGCATAGGCCTTTAGCTATACCTCCTGTCTTGAATGTTATTGATGATGTGTACTCTGATGCTAGCACAGCCCCTGATTCTCTCCCACCGGCTCCTGCCAAACCTGATGGGTACTACAGGGTCCCGGATTCACATCTACACCTGTACAAGGCCCACTCTGCAGACCCAGAAACTATTTCCCAGGGCCCAAAAGGGGTTGCAGCTGCCACTGCTAAAAATCCTCTACCTTCTGAAAGGGAGTCTAGAGCTTTAGAGAGATGGGGAAAGAAAATTTATACTTCTGCAACTCTTTCCATGAGGGCATTAAATTGTCAGTTTCATATGATTCAGTACCAAGAGTATTTGTTAGATGAATTGTATAAGAAGCTTTCCTCGTCTGAACCCCTTGACCGTAAATCACTACAGGATCTGGTACGTAACTCACAGCAGGTTAGCAACCATTTTTTGCAGTGTGGTTATGATGCACTGGAAGATTAATGTAGGTCAGCTATGACAGGGGCAGTTATACGAAGGCATGCCTGGTTGAAGGAACAATCTCTACTGGACCATGTTAAAGCTAAGCTCCTGGATGCTCCAGTGGAAAAACAAAAATTATTTGGTTCCACGGCTCAGGAGGTCTTAAAGAAGTTTGAAGAAAAGGCAAAATCCGTGCAAACAGTCAAGGATTTTCTGCAGGTACAACCACCGAGATTCAGCAGAAATTGGCCTACCAAGAATTGGTCCTTTCCGGACGCAGACAGATCCCAGAGAGGCAGGAACAGGCGTGCCAGAGGTAGAGGGCAAGCTAGAGGCTCCTACAGAGGCCGTCAGTGGCAGCCTCCCAACCAGAGAGGTAGTGCAGGAACAACAACTGCTACACCAGGACAGACTCAATGACTTAACTTTGACCCCGCCGACCAGGGCTCAATTAGAAGCACCATTGGGCGGAAAGCTTTCTTTATTTTCAAAAAATTGGCATTACATTACAAGGGACTCATGGACACTGCAAATAATAGACAAAGGATGCAGGTTCCATTTCCACACATTGCCAAAAAGAAAAGGAATGCCAGACCTGCCACCAAATCAGAGGGCAGAGACTTTGAAGCAAATCACCAAATTAATACAAATGAAAGCCATAGAAAAGGTACCTCTTTCAGAACAAGGCCAAGGATTTTATTCCAGATTATTCCTTGTTCCAAGAAAAGAAAATCAATGGAGGCCTATTCTCGACTTGTCTGCACTGAATACTTACCTCATTGTGCCAAAATTCAAAATACTGACTCTACCCCAACTTCTTCCCATGCTGGGCAAGGAGTCTTGGCTGGTGACTCTAGATCTCAAGGAGGCATACCTGCATGTCCCTATTCGACAAAGTTGCAGAAGACACCTCAGATTTCTTGCAGGATCAGAGCATTATCAGTTCTCAGCATTGCCCTTTGGCTTATCTACTGCGCCCAGAGTGTTCACGAAATGCCTGGCATCAGTAATTGCACACTGCAGACTTCAGGGGATTCAAATCTACCCATATCTGGACGACTGCCTGATACAAGCGGACAACAAGGAAAATTTGTTAAAGGACTTGGACTATGCCATCCAACTATTACAGGCCTTGGGATACACAGTCAACATCCAAAAATCAAGACTTGTTGCATCCCAAAGAATAACCTTTTTGGGTGCAGATCTAGACACAACCACCCAAATGGCCTTTCTCACAGAAGAAAAACAAAAACAACTTCCAGATTACTTCAAGAATCTGACAAGACAAACTCAGTTGACTGCAAGGAAAATCCTGCAGGCCCTGGGTTACATGGCATCCTGCATAATTCTAATTCCTCAAGCCAGGCTGCATATGAGAAAATTGCAATGGTACCTAAGGAGTGTATGGACTCAGCACAGTCACAGCTTAGAAACTTTGATTCCACTCATCCCTTGCCTTCAAAAGGAATTCCTGTGGTGGGCTCAAGCCTGCCAGTCCAACAAAGGGTTGCCTTTCAACAAACCAAAAGCAAACCAAACCATCACCATGGACGCTTCAGACCGAGGTTGGGGAGCACACATGGAGGACAAATGTATCCAAGGGCTATGGTCTCAAGGACAGCTACGCATGCACATAAACCAAAAGGAAATGCTGGCAGTGATACACGCAATCGAGGCTTTCAAACCTTTCCTGCAACAGGGCCACCTGCTAATAAGGACAGACAACACCACAGTTATGTGGTACATAAACAAGCAAGGAGGCACGCATTCCTACCCTCTATGCAGACTGGCTATGAATCTATGGGAACTTTGCTTGAAACTCAATATACAACTACAGTCCCAGTTCGTGCCAGGGAAAGACAATACTCTGGCAGACAGCTTAAGCAGAACTACCATGGATGCACACGAATGGATGCTGCACCCAGACATCTTCTTACTCATAACACAAACATGGGGAAGGCCGGAGATAGACCTGTTCGCCTCGCCCCACAATCATCAACTGAAAATTTTTTGCTCAAGGACATACCACCCACAAGCATGGAAGGTGGACTCTCTTTCTTTCAACTGGAAAGCTCGAAAAGTCTATGCTTTCCCACCACTCCCATTAATGTCCAAGGTTTTACTGAAGATCAGGGCAGAACAGCCAAGAGTGATTCTGATAGCTCCAGACTGGCCAAGGCAGCACTGGTACCCACTGTTGAAGAGCTTGTCACAGACGAAACCGTGTCCTCTCCCCCTATGGCCACTTCTTTTGACGCAGAACAATTTCAAGATCCTGCATCCCAACCTAAAAACCTTGCAGCTAACTGCCTGGAGAATACCATGACTCCTACTCAGAACAGCTTATCCCAGAGGGTAAATGACATTATTATGGAAGCTCGCCGTCCTTCCACAAGGAAGGCATACTCAGCAAAATGGAAAAGATTTCTCATTTGGAACACAACAAAAGGCCTAGATGTGACAGTGATGAGCATGGCACATATACTGGAATACTTAGCAGAATTGTTCCACAATGGCCTGTCTTATTCTTCCATTAAGATACGTGCCTCAGCAATTTCAGCAGAATACAATATAAATCCACCTGTCTTCTCGCATCCTCTCTTAAGACAATTTCTCAGAGGAATCAAAAACATCAATCCTCCAAGGAGACCACCTTTACCTACTTGGGACCTTAACTTTGTGCTGGAAAAACGAACACTTCCCCCCTTTGAACCAGCAGCATCGGCAGATCTACAGTTTCTGTCTTGGAAAACTGCATTCCCTCTGGCCATAACTTCAGCAAGAAGAGTATCTGAGTTACAAGCTTTAATGGCAGTGCAGACATTTCTTATTTTTCATCAAGACAGAGTTTCATTAAGAACCAATCCTACTTTTATGCCAAAGGTGGTATCTAGGGTATCCTTGAACCAAGCAATTCACTTGCCTACATTCTTCCCAAATCCACAAAATAAAGGGGCGAAACTTCTACACACTCTGGATATACACAGACAATTACGCTACTATTTGGACAGAACTAAAAGTTACAGAAAGACTGACCAACTGTTTGTAGCATATGCTGCTGAGGCACAAGGAAAAGCAATTTCCAAACAGACAATTTCAAAATGGATAGGAAATTGCATTCACTTTTACTACTCCTTTCATGGATCCTTAGAATCAAAGGCAAAAACAGCAACAACACCACAAGCTCACGACCAAAGATATCACCAGGAACCGGATAGTTTATAAAAAACTCTGCTTTAATTTGATGTAAATCCACAAGTAAATATTCACGAAAAATAATTGAAAAACACAAAATTCAGTCAAGCGCTTTCGCCCGGGCTCTCCCAGGCTTTATCAAGACAATGTCATGCTCAGTGTGCATTCAATTTATAACTTCATCACTCCAATAAATCAATTATACAATTAATTATTTAGAGCAGTCTCATTGATGCATAGTTTCTTATTATTTAAAGGTACATAATTGTTATTGACAACAGTGGCAGAAGCAGTAAATAGAAAATACAGCAGCAGCAGCAAAACAATCTCTAAAGAGCTTCCTAAATATTTTTTGTTATCCTTACTTTTTCTAGTATTTCATAGCATTTTAAGGGTCCCACTTATATCTGACTAAAAATTATTTAAAAATTCTTGTTAAAATCCTATTCTATTGAATACAATAAATACAAATATTAGATCATATAAATATAATATAATAAATATTCTTATGTGTTAAATTTTCAGCTTTAAAAACTACTAAATATTAATTAATTATAATGAATTTATAACTCACAATATTAGATGTAATGATCAAAAAATCTTGTATTTTAAATATAAAAACATCCATACTAATAAACATAATACATTAGAATCTTGTTTTGGGGCAATTTGATTCTACTTCATTAAGACTATGTTAAGCACTTTTTTAAAAAACTGGATTATTCTACATTAACTTCAGTAGCCACTCTTTAATAGATATAAAAGGTTTGCAAAAATTACATTAATTAAAACCAAGTATATATATTATGTTACTCCTTTCATGGAACGACTGTTCCTGTGAATATTAGGCCTCATTCCACGAGAGCCACAGCCACCACTACAGCCTTCCTAAGAGGGGTGGCTACCAAAGACATTTTAGAAGCTGCTACATGGAGCTCCGTGCATACATTTGCCAAGCATTACAATTTACCTTTATACTCCAGATCCAGAGCAGGTTTTGCTACAGCAGTCCTGCAGGGTATCTTAACTACACCATCTTTTTCTTAGTACCTCCACCCCCAGATTGGCTATGGTATTCTACCCATATGTTATGACTGCAGATGCATCCCTTGAAGGACATAGTACAGTTTTGTACCTACCATAAATGTAGATGTCAGATAGGTATGCATTTGCAGTCAGGTTTACCCTCCCTCCTTCCCCTCTGTGGTATTCCTAGGGTGCTTACCCCTCCATTAGCTAGCTGGGGGAATCTGTTATGGTGTATTTGTTTGTATATTTATATATATGTATATATTTTTGCATCATGTTTGGAATTTTTTGGCATTTTTATCCAAATTTAGCCTTCATAGAGGACACCTGGCATCTGGGGCAAGAAAAACTGAGGAAAATGGCGTTGGCTGATGCTTTTATACCCCAGACTCTCTGACGTCGGGGAAAGTGCGACATCAGCCGAGGCCAGACCCAGACTTTGGAATCCGGACGACCGAAGGGCTGCCTGAGGCAAGACAACCCATATGTTATGACTGCAGATGCATACCTATCGGACATCTACATTTATGGTAGGTACAAAACTGTACTTTTCTGTTATCACAATTAAAGAATAAAATGTCACAACCTGAACAACCAGATTTGAAGGAGTTACAGGATATGATTCATAGTGCAGAACAAGTGGGTAAACACACCTTGCAATGTGGCTATGATGCTCTAGAGGCCTCAAGTAGAGCTGCAGCTACAGGATCAGTCATTCGTAGACATGTCTGGCTTAGGGAACAAACCTTGCCTGATCATGTTAAAGCTAAACTACTAGATGCTTTTTTACAAAAGGATGTATTATTTGGTACTAATGCTGAGGAGATACTACGGAAAATGGAAGAAAAAGCTAAATCTATGCAAACCGTCAAAGCCTTTCTACAGGTACAACCACCACGTTTTAGCAGAAATTGGCCTTCAAAAAATTGGTCCTTTCCAGCAACGGACAAGCCCCAAAGAGGTAGATACAGGCACACAAGGGGCAGAGGACAATCTCAAGGATCATATAGAGGCAGCCAATGGCAATCTCCAGCACCAAGAGGTAGCGAAGACAGTGCACAGCAATACAGGAAACAAACCCAGTGACTTTCCCCTTTGCAGGCCAAGCGGGGCTCAGGTGGCAGCACCCTTGGGGGGAAAGCTGGCATTATTTTCAAACAATTGGCATATTGTCACAAAAGACAAACGGATCCTGGACATTATAAACAGAGGCTACAGATTTCATTTTCACAGTCTTCCAAAAATGAGAGGCATGCCTAACCTGCCACACAATCAAAGGGCAGAGGCTCAGATACAAATTTCAAAGCTCATGGGCATGAAAGCTATTCAAGAGTTACCTATGCACGAACAAGGTCAAGGCTTTTATTCCAGACTATTCCTGGTACCAAGGAAGGGAACCGATTGGAGACCCATTTTGGACTTATCCATCCTAAACACATTTCTACTCGTACCAAAATTCAAGATGCTCACCTTACAGCAGCTTCTTCCCATGCTGGGCAAGGAGTCTTGGCTGGTAACATTGGACCTCAAGGAGGCATACCTGCATGTCCCAATCAGACAAAGTTGCAGAAGATACCTCAGATTTCTTGCAGGTTCAATCCACTATCAATTCTCTGCATTGCCCTTTGGCTTATCTACTGCTCCCAGAGTATTCACGAAATGCCTGGCATCAGTAATTTCCTACTGCAGACTTCAAGGGATACAAATTTACCCTTATTTGGATGATTGCCTGATCCAAGCGGACAGCAAGCACATTCTTCTGGAACATCTGGCTTATGTGACACAGTTATTGAATTCTCTGGGATACACAGTCAACAAAGAGAAATCCAGACTAACACCATCTCAGAAAATAATTTTCCTGGGTGCCAACTTGGACACAAACACCCAGATGGCCTCTCTTATGCCAGAAAAGCAGGGGCAACTAACTCAGTACTTCAAGACGTTAGCAAATTGTACCAGGCTAACTGCAAGGAAAATCCTGCAGGCTTTGGGCTTCATGGCATCTTGCATTCTTCTAATCCCATGTGCAAAGTTGCATATGAGGGAACTTCAGTGGTACCTAAAAAGCATATGGTCTCAACACAGCCACAGTTTGGAAACAATATTACCACTAATTCCATGTTTGCAAAAGGAATTTCTATGGTGGGCCCAAGCATGCCAAACAAACACAGGCCTACCATTCTGCAAGCCTCAAGCAAATCAAGTCATCACAACAGACGCCTCAGACTACGCCTGGGGGGCACACATGACAGACAGGTGCATTCAGGGCAAATGGTCCCAAAAAGAAAAGCACCTTCACATCAATCAAAAGGAAATGCTAGCAGTGATAAACGCAATTACAGCTTTCAAGGACCTCCTGCATCCAGGACGACTATTGATAAGAACAGAGAACACCACAGTAATGTGGTACATAAACAAACCAGGAGGAACACTTTCATACCCCCTGTGCAGGCTGGCCATGTCACTTTGGAACATGGCTCTGGAATGGAAAATCGAGCTTCAAGCACAGTACCTGCCAGGTTTGGAAAACACGTTGGCAGACAATCTAAGCAGAAATATGATAGATCCGCACGAATGGCAGTGGCATCCTCAAGTGTTTACAAAGATAATCCAAGCATAGGGAAGGCCAGACATAGATCTCTTTGCCTCCCACAAGAATCATCAATTGACAAAATTCTGCTCAAGGACATTTCATCCAAAGGCCTGGAGAGTGGACGCCCTTTCTTTCAGTTGGGCAGCAAGGACAGTTTACGCCTTCCCACCTTTGCCTCTACTGACCAAGGTGCTCTTGAAAGCAAGAGCAGACAGACCAAAGATGATACTGATTGCTCCAGACTGGCCAAGACAACACTGGTACCCACTCCTGAAGAGTCTATCACATTCTCCTCCCTGGACACTACCTCTAATGCCTCTTCTCCTGACTCAGCACAGCTACAAAACTCTTCACAGTCAGCTGAAAACACTCAATCTGGCTGCATGGAAAATTCCTTAACACCACAGCAGACCCTACTCTCCAAGGAGGTGCAGGATGTTATTTTGGAGGCCAGAAGGCCATCTACTAGAAAAGCTTATTCCACAAAATGGAAACGGTTTTGCGCTTGGAATGAGAAAAAGAGCCAGGATCCTAGAAAACTGAATTTGCCTCAGATATTACAGTATCTAGCTGAGCTGTTGAACAGTGGACTTTCATTTTCCTAGATCAAAATCCATGCCTCAGCCATTTCTGCAGAATACAACACTGACCCACCCTTATTCTCTCACCCACTCTTAAGGCAGTTCCTAAGAGGGACTAAGAATATAAGACCTCCAAGGAAACAACCAATACCAGCATGGGATCTTAATTACATTCTAGAAAAATTAACATTGCCTCCTTTCGAACCAACCGCTTCAACAGATTTGCAATACTTGTCCTGGAAAACAGCTTTCCTTCTGGCTATTACCTCAGCTCGTAGGGTATCGGAACTACAAGCCCTCATGGCTGTGCAGCCCTTTCTCATCTTCCATCAGGACAGGGTTTCCCTATGAACCAACCCGTCATTTATGCCTAAGGAAGTATCCAGGGTAGCTTTAAATCAGGCCATACATTTACCTACCTTTTACCCCAATCCTCAGAACAAAGGGGAAAGGCTGCTGCATTCCTTAGACATCCATAGACAGCTGCGTTACTATTTGGACAGAACAAAGCCTTTCAGGAAATCACAAAAACTCTGTGTCCTATGCCGTGGGAGCTCAAGGGAAGCCAATTTCCAAACAGACAATTTCAAAATGGATAGGCCACTGCATACGGTTTTGTTACTCCTTTCATGGCAAATCTGTTCCTACAGGCATCAGATCCCACTCCACAAGGTCCACAGCTACCTCTACAGCCTTCCTCAGAGGAGTTCCTACCAAAGATATTTTGGAGGCAGCCACTTGGAGTTCTGTGCATACCTTCACAAAACACTACCACCTGCCTTTATACTCCAAAACTAGAGCAGGCTTTGCCACTGTTGTGTTGCAGGGCATTCTGGCTCCTCCCAGTTCCACCTAGTGCCTACCACCCGGTGCGTAGCTTTGGGATTCTACCCATCTGTAATTACTGCAACTGTATGCACGATGAACATAGTACAGTTTTGTACCTGCCATAAATGTAGATGTTCGAGTGCTAATACAGCTGCAGTACAGGTTTCCCACCCTCCTTCCCCTCTTGGTAAAGGCCTAGTGGCTAACACCTCCTCATCCTTCTATGGTGTATTTGCTTGCAACTACTGATTTTTGATTATATTGCATTGCATGATTTTATATATATATATATATATATATATATATATATATATATATATATATATATATATATATATATATATATATATATATATATATATATATATATATATATATATATATATATATATATATATATATATATATATATATATATATATATATATATATAATTTATGGATTGCCTTCCTTCTGGGGGCACCTGACATCTGGGGCAAGAAAGACTGAAGAAAATGGCGTTGGCTGTATCTTATATACCCCTGTCGCACTGACGTCAGGAAAGAAAGCGACAACAACCGACGCCGGACCTAGACTTTGGAATTCGGCCGACCGAGGACCCGCCTGACGGCAGAGAACCCATCTGTAATTACTGCAGCTGTATTAGCACTCGAACATCTACATTTATGGTAGGTACAAAACTGTACTTTCCACCGCCCATCCTTAGCTTTGGGATTCAACCAAAGTGTGATGACTGCAGCAGTGTAACACGATGAACATAGTACAGTTTTGTACCTACCATAAATGTAGATGTTCGAGTGTTCACACTGCTGCAGTCCAGGTTACCCTCCCTCCTTCCCCTCTGACCTAGCTGAATTTTTCTATACCTTTCTATCCTGTACAACCTTTGTGGTGTATTTGCTTGTAACTGAAGATATTCCTTTTATTCCTTTTATATGTTTTATTAGCAATATGTTTTGCCTACCTACTTGGTGGCACCTGACATCTGGGGCAAGAAAAACTGAAGAAAATGGCATTGGATGCCTGTTATATACCCCTGGCGCACTGATGTCAAGGATGAAGCGACAGCAACCGACGCCAGACCAAGACTTTGGAACTCTGGCCGACTGCGGGACTGCCTGACGGCAGGATAACCCAAGTGTGATGACTGCAGCAGTGTGAACACTCTAACATCCTACATTTATGGTAGGTACAGAACTGTACTTTTCTGCTACTTGCAACATGGTAAACCGGTGGCCAAGGAGATCAGATCACATTCCACCAGGGCTGCTCTACTTCAGCAGCTTTTCTCAGAGGGGATCTAACCAAAGACATTCTAGAAGCTGCTACTTGGAGCTCTCTTCATACCTTCACAAAGCATGATCATTTGCCTCTCTTCTCGAAATCCAGGCAGGCTTTGCCACTGCAGTTCTGCAGGGCCTTATAGCCGCTGCTGATGCTGTTTAGTTCCATCCTCCCATCCATAGCTTTGGGATTCTACCCCAATGTAATGACTGTAACAGTGAAATTCTAAGAACATAGTACATTTGTGTACACTTACCATAAATGTAGATGTTCGAGTGTATTCACTGTTGCAGTCAGGGTTACCCACCTGCCCATCCCCCTTTCTGTACCTTTTCTTTCCTTCACCTTACACAAAAGCCTTTGTGGTGCATTTGCTTTTATATGAAGGTAAAGTTTGTTTCTAAAGGTGCATTTATATATATTTGCTGTGTATTTATATATATATATATATATATATATATATATATATATATATATATATATATATATATATATATATGTGTGTCTGTGTGTGTGTGTGTGTGTGTGTGTGTGTGTGTGTGTGTGTGTGTGTGTGCGTGTGTGTATGTTTATATATATATATATATATATATATATATATATATATATTTTTTTTTTTTGTGCCCCCCCCCCCCCATTTGGGGGGGCACCTGACATCTGGGGCAAGAAAAACTGAATAAAATGACGTTGGCTGCATGTTTTATACCCTGACGACCTGACATCATGGAAGAGCAGACAGCAACTGACGCAGGACCCAAGACTTTGTTATTCAGGCCAACTGTGGGCAACCTGGCAGCAGATTACTCTGATGTAATGACTGCAAATGTAATGACTGCAACAGTGAATACACTTGAACATCTACATTTATGGTAAGTGTACACAACTGTACTTTCTTGGAATCTAGCCTGGCCCCTGACACTTTACCTCCGGCTCCCAGAAAACCTGACCGGTATTAGAGTACCTGACTCTCACAAGTTCCTCTTTAAGAATCCTACTGCAGATCCTGAGACCATTTCACAGGGACCCAAAGGCATTAAGGCTACTACTGCAAAAAACCCTACCTCCTTTGGTAGAGATTCCAGGGCCCTGGACAGATGGGGTAAGAAGGTATACACTTCTGCTACTTTGGCCCTTAGGGCCTTAAACTGCCAGTTTCATATGTTAAACTATCAGCAGCATATTATTGGATTGCTTAAACAGAAATGATGTTGATTCATGACTGTGTTGAAAATAAAGAATTATAGGATTTAATGCATTCTGCTGAACAAGTTGGTAAATATACTTTGCAATGTGGTTTTGATTCATTAGAGGCATCTTGCAGGGCTGCTGTCACTGGGTCTGTATTTAGAAGGCATGCTTGGCTTAAGGAGCAAACTTTGCCAGATCATGATAAAGTTAAATTACTGGATGCTTCCTTAAACCAAGACTGCCTGTTTGGCAACAAAGCAGAAGTAGTACTTAAAAAGATGGAGGAAAAAGCTAAATGTATGCAAACTGTTAAAGATTTCTTGCAATTTCAGCCTCCCAGATTTAGTAGGCATTGGCCTTCTAAGAATTGGTCCTTTCCTGTCTCTTCCAAGCCTTCAGTCCATACCCGGGACCAGCAGACCACCCAGGCGTCAGTGTCAAGGTACTCACAGGCCTAAGCAGTGGGGGGCTCCCACTTCCAAAGCTGGAAGTAGTAAGACACCCCCCTATGGTAAACTGTCACAGTGACTTAACTTTAAACCTTCCAAGCCCTCCTCAACTGACTGTTCCTTTAGGGGGAAAGATCGCCCTGCATGCAAAGAAATGGGAACTCAGTACCCAAGACAAATGGGTTTTAACTATAGTTTCCCAAGGATACAGATTCCTCTTCCACTCCCTACCAACCCCAAACGATTGGCCAGACCTACTCCCAAATCAGTGTGCAGAGGCTCAAAAGCAGGATGTCCTTCATGGATGCATCTGCAGTCATAACAACTGGGTTGTCCTGTCGTCAGGCAGCCCTTCGGTCGGCTGGATTCCAAAGTCTGGGTCCGGCTTCGGCTGATGTCGCACTTCACCCGACGTCATCTCTGCTGGTCTTCGGGTATAAAGGCATCAGCCGACGCCATTTTCCTCAGTCTTTCTTGCCGCGTGGCGCCCGAAGCAGAAGCTGTTCGCAAGTGCCGGTCGGTCAGATCCAGAGATTACTACTACCGAATACTACTTCGAAGACTTCTAAAAGCTAAGTACCCCGTTGGGGACTCTTTCTTGCCTCAGCCGATGTCAGAAAAAGTCAATAACTGTTTAACTTGTGAGAAACAAATACCTCATAAAGATTTCCACTCTTACTGTTTGCCTTGCTTAGGCCCAGACCACGACGTAGCAGCCTGTTCGGCCTGCGCTTCCTTCAACCGACGAACGCTAAGGCGTCGGTCGGAGTTTGCTGAACAGTTTTTCGGTTCTGATTTTGCGTACATTATGCCGTCGGATCCTCCGACTACCCAATCTGCCAAAAAACGCAAAGATAAAGACCGACACTCGCGGTCCGCGGTTTCGGCCGAAACCATGCTTAAGCCAACCGCGAGTGTCTCGGTTTCGGCCGAAACCGAGAAAACTGATCAAAGTACAGCTGAATCTATCTTTACAACTGAGGCCCCTGCTACCACTCTTGAAACGGCCTCAGAAATTTTATCCACTACGGTGGTTGCCACTGACTTATCAGACACCATTCCCTTGGATGTCTCTACCCCAGCACGTGGTGCTGCTAGGCCTCCAGCAGCCATGTCCATTAAGGCCTTCGCCAGGGCTAAAGCAGCAAAGTCTACTAAAACAGTGCCTGTTAAACCCCCTACAACCAGGCCCTCCTCTAGTTCTCAAATGCTTACTCTGGCAGAAGATTTAATTTCATTAATTAGAGGATCTCAATCTCACCCAGACAGGGCCTCTCAGCCCCCAGAGAAGAGACCTAGGGCAGAGCCCCTGAGCCAGTGTCCTCTGATGAGTCTGCCGATGAATCAGACATAACTGATCAGCCAGAGGCTCCTTTCTCCAATTTTGAAGACTCTGATGCTGAAGAATCCATTCCAGCTGCTTCCCCACCAGAAGAATTCTCCTTTGGGGAAACCTTACATGCCATGCGAGAGCAGTTCCAATGGCAGCAACAGGATTTTTCAGACTCCAGAAAAAGACTTAGGACCTTTCTGCACCTTCCACAGCACAGGCCCTTAGCTATACCTCCTGTTCTCTCTGTGGTGGATGATGCTTTCAATGATGTCTGCTCCGCACCAGATTCTTTACCTCCAGCCCCTGCCAGGGGCCTAAGGCAGTAGCCGCGACCATAACAAAAAACCCTATTCCTTCAGAAAGGGAAGCAAGGTCATTAGACAGATGGGGCAAAAAGGTCTACACTTCAGCTACTCTCTCAGCTAGAGCTTTAAATTGTCAGTTTCACATGATACAATACCAAGAGTTTATGCTTGATCAGTTAACTAAAAAGCTAACCACTGATGAATCTCTTGATAAGAAATATGTATTAGAAATGGTAAATAACATACAACAGGTTAGTAACCATTCCTTAAAATGTGGCTATGATGCACTGGAGGCTTCATTTAGATCAGCCATGACTGGCACAGTGATAAGAAGGCATGCATGGCTAAAGGAGCAAGCTCTACCGGATCATGTTAAAGCTAAGTTGCTAGATGCTCCTATGGATAAGACAAGTTTGTTTGGTACACCTGCCCAGCAGGTTATGAAGAAAATGGAAGAAAAGGCAAAATCTGTTCAAACGGTTAAAGATTTCTTGCAGGTTCAACCCCAAGGTTTAGCAGGAACTGGCCTGCCAAAATGGGTCCTTTCCTGACTCCACAAGACCTCAAAGGGGCAGGAATAGAGGTTCCAGAGGCAGAAACCAATCCAGGGAGGTGCCTACAGAGGACGACAGTGGCAAGGTAACAACAGAGGCACAGACACAACCTCTGCCACTACATCAACTCAACCACAGTGACTTAACCTAAATCCGCCTACCAGGGAACAAATAGCAGCTCCCTAGGCGGAAAATTAACCTTATTTTCAAAGAACTGGCACTATATAACAAAAGACAAGTGGATTTTACAAACCATAGATCAAGGTTACCGGTTCCACTTCCACACTTTACCAGTCAAAAGAGGAATGCCAAATCTACCGCCAAATCAAAAACAGAGGCTCTACAACAGATAATGCAGTTAGCAAACATGAGAGCTGTGGAAAGAGTGCCAACAGCAGAGCAAGGAAAGGGTTCTACTCCAGACTATTCCTAGTTCCAAGAAAGGAAAAAGTTGGAGACCAATTCTCGACCTGTCCGCCTTAAATACATACATCATTGTCCCAAAATTCAAAATGCTGACCCTACAGCAACTTCTTCCCATGCTGGGCAAGGAGTGTTGGCTGGTAACTCTAGATCTCAAGGAGGCATACCTGCACGTCCCCATTCGACCAATCTGCAGAAGATACCTCAGATTTCTTGCAGGATCAGAGCACTATCAATTCTCAGCATTGCCCTTTGGCTTATCTACTGCGCCGAGAGTATTCACAAAATGCCTGGCATCAGTAATCGCCCATTGCAGACTACAGGGAATTCAAATTTACCCATACCTAGACGACTGCCTGCTACAAGGGGACAACAAAAGCAAGCTGACAACAGATTTACAAAGGGTTATTTACTTGCTGCAAGCACTGGGATACACAGTCAATCTACAAAAGTCAAGGCTGATACCATCCCAAACAAGGACATTCTTGGGCGCGGAATTGGACACAGTAAAACAGATGGCATTCCTAACAAAGGAAAAACAAAAAGAACTCCCTCTTTACTTCTTGGCACTAACAAAACTGAACAAGTTAACAGCAAGAAAAGGGCTGCAGGCCTTGGGCTTCATGGCATCATGCATAATCTTGGTTCCACTTGCCAGACTACATATGAGAAAACTACAGTGGTACCTAAAGAATTTATGGTCTCAACACAGACACAGCCTAGAAACAGAAATCCCACTAATTCCATGCTTAAAACAGGAGTTCCTATGGTGGGCTCAGGCATGCCAGTCAAACCCAGGGCTACCCTTTCGCAGATGTCAAGCAAGCCAGACCATCACAACAGACGCTTCAGACCTAGGATGGGGGGCCCACATGCTGGACAAATGCGTGCAAGGATTGTGGACACAGGATCAAATTCACCTGCACATCAACCTAAAAGAAATGCTGGCAGTAAAACTGGCAATCCAAAAGTTCAGACCATTTCTCAAAGAGGGCCAGTTGATGATAAGGACAGACAACACCACAGTCATGTGGTATATCAACAAACAGGGAGGCACTCATTCATACCCCCTATGCAGAATGACTTTGGAGCTGTGGACCCTGGCACTCAGCTACAACATCCAGTTACAGGCAATATTTGTACCGGGAAAAGAGAATACTCTAGCAGATATATTAAGCAGAACCACATCGGATGCCCACGAATGGAAGCTGCACCCGGACATCTTCAAGACCATCTCAAAGAAATGGGGAATGCCTCAGATAGATCTATTTGCATCACCTACCAATCACCAGCTCAAAAATTCTGCACAAGGACATTCCACCCACTAGCATGGAAAGTGGATTCGCTCTCCTTCAGCTGGAAAGGCCTAACAGCATATGCATTCCCACCTCTTCCCTTGATACACAAGGTATTACTAAAAATCAAGGAAGAACGTCCAAGGATAATCCTGATAGCTCCAAACTGGCCAAAACAACACTGGTACCCACTGCTGAGGAGCATGTCTCGAACAATATGTGGCCAATACCCTGATGCCTTTGATGTTAACTCAGAACAACTACAGCATCATACATCCAAACCTAAAAACGTTGCAACTGACTGCATGGAACATCACATAGCAGCAGCTGATCCAGAACTTTCCCAAAGAGTTAGAGACATTATTCTTGAAGCACGCAGACCTTCAACAAGAAGAAACTATGCTGGAAAATGGAAAAGGTTTGTCATTTGGAGTACTGAAAGAGGAAAAGATGTGTCAAACATAGATATGCCTAACATTCTGGAGTACCTAGCCGAACTTCTTCATTCAGGCCTGTCCTACTCCTCCATCAAGATACATGCATCAGCTATTTCAGCAGAATACAGCTTTGATCCACCTGTTTTTCTCACCCTTTGCTCAGGCAGTTCCTCAGAGGAATCAAGAATGTAAAACCTCCAAGGAAACCACCATTACCAGCTTGGGACTTAAACTTTGTGCTAGAAAAATTGACACTATCACCCTTTGAACCAGCAGCAACAGCAGACCTACAACACCTGTCATGGAAAACTGCTTTCCTACTGGCAATTACTTCAGCAAGGAGGGTTTCAGAACTACAGGCCTTAATGGCAGTGCAACCCTTCCTAATCTTCCACCAAGATAGAGTGTCCATGAGGACTAATCCTACTTTTATGCCTAAGGTGGTATCCAGAGTGTCTTTAAACCAGGCAATCCACCTTCCTACCTTCTTTCCCAACCCACAAAACAGAGGGGAAAGAATATTGCCTACCTTGGATGTACATAGACAGCTACGCTACTACTTGGACAGAACAAAAAGTAGCAGAAAGACTGACCAACTTTTTGTAGCCTATGCAACAGGAAGGGAAGGAAAAGCTATTTCCAAACAGACAATCTCCAAATGGATAGGAAATTGCATACGATTCTGTTATGCCTTCCATGGAAAACCAATTCCACAGAACATAAGACCTCATTCTACAAGGGCAACAGCCACTACCACAGCCTTCTTACGAGGAGTGGCAACCAAAGACATTATTGAGGCGGCTACTTGGACCTCCGTGCATACATTTGCCAAGCATTATAATTTGCCTCTATATTCCAGATCCCGAGCAGGATTTGCCACTGCTGTACTGCAAGGGATCCTAAACACACCATAATCTAGTTTTATCCTCCTCCCCTTGTTGGCTATGGTATTCTACCCAGTTGTTATGACTGCAGATGCATCCATGAAGGACATAGTACAGTTTTGTACCTACCATAAATGTAGATGTCCGAAATGGATAGCATCTGCAGTCAGGATTACCCTCCCTCCTTCCCCTCTGTGGTACTCCAAGGGTGTTTACCCTCTTAATAGCTAGCTGGTGGGGGGGAGTCTTTTATGGTGTATTTGTTTGTATATATGTGCATACATGCTTATTTTTGTGTCTACCTCTATCTTTTTGGAAACATTGGCATCTATCTAAATTTTAGCCTTCAAGAGGGCTACTGGCATCTGAGGCAAGAAACACTGAGGAAAATGGCGTCGGCTGATGCCTTTATACCCGAAGACCAACAGAGATGACGTCGGGTGAAGTGCGACATCAGCCGAAGCCAGACCCGGACTTTGGAATCCGGCCGACTGAAGGGCTGCCTGACGACAGGACAACCCAGTTGTTATGACTGCAGATGCTATCCAGTTCGGACATCTACATTTATGGTAGGTACAAAACTGTACTATCTCAAGGAGGCATACCTGCACGTCCCCATTCGACCCAATTGCAGAAGATACCTCAGATTTCTTGCAGGATCAGAGCATTATCAATTTTCAGCATTGCCCTTTGGCTTATCTACTGCGCCCAGAGTATTCACAAAATGCCTGGCATCAGTAATCGCTCACTGCAGACTACAGGGAATCCAAATTTATCCATACCTGGATGACTGCCTGCTACAAGCGGACAACAAAAGCAAGCTGACAACAGATTTACAAAGGGTCATTTACTTGCTACAAGCCCTGGGATACACAGTCAACTTACAAAAGTCAAAACTGATACCATCCCAGACAAGAACATTCTTGGGCGCGGAATTGGACACAGTAAAACAAATGGCATTCCTAACTACAGAAAAACAAAAAGAACTCCCTCTTTACTTCTTGGCATTAACAAGACAGAAAAAACTAACAGCAAGAAAAGTAATGCAGGCCTTGGGCTTCATGGCATCATGCATAATCTTGGTACCACATGCCAGACTGCATATGAGAAAACTACAGTGGTACCTAAAGAATTTATAGTCTCAACACAGGCACAGCCTAGAAGCAGAAATACCATTAATCCCATGCCTAAAACAGGAATTCCTCTGGTGGGCCCAAGCATGCCAGTCAAACCCAGGCCTACCCTTCCACAAGTTTCGAACAAGCCAAACCATCACAACAGACGCCTCAGACCTAGGATGGGGGGCGCACATGCTGGACAAATGCGGACAAGGATTGTGGACTCAGGACCAGCTGCACTTGCACATAAACCAAAAAGAAATGCTGGCAGTAAAACTGGCAATCCATAAATTCAGACCATTCCTCAGAGAAGGCCATTTGATGATAAGGACAGACAACACCACAGTCATGTGGTATATCAACAAACAGGGAGGCACTCATTCATACCCCCTATGCAGAATGACTTTGGACCTTTGGAATCTGGCTCTCAGCTACAACATCCAGTTACAGGCAATATTTGTACCGGGAAAAGAGAACACCCTAGCAGACATGTTAAGCAGAACCACCTCGGATGCTCACGAATGGATGCTACACCCAGACATCTTCAAGACCATCACAAAGAAATGGGGAATGCCACAAATAGATCTATTCGCTTCCCCTCTCAACCACCAGCTCAAAAAATTCTGCACAAGGACATTCCACCCACTTGCATGGAAGGTGGACTCTCTTTCCTTCAGCTGGACAGGTCTGACAGCATATGCATTTCCACCTCTTCCCTTGATACACAAGGTATTACTGAAAATCAAAGAGGAACGTCCAAGGATAATCCTGATAGCCCGAACTGGCCAAGACAACACTGGTACCCACTGCTGAGGAGCATGTCTCGGGAGAAAATGTGATCAATACCCCTGATGCCTTTGATGTTAACCCAGAACAACTACAGCATCATGCATCCAAACCTAAAAACTTTGCAGCTGACTGCCTGGAACATCACATAGCAGCAACTAAGCCAGATCTTTCCCAAAGGGTTAAAGACATTATCCTTGAAGCCCGCAGACCTTCAACAAGAAGGAACTATGCGGGAAAATGGAAAAGGTTTGTCATTTGGAGTACTGAAAGAGGAAAAGATGTGTCGAATATAGATATTGCAAACATTCTGGAGTATTTGGCAGAGCTTCTACATACAGGCCTGTCCTATTCCTCCATCAAGATACATGCATCAGCTATTTCAGCAGAATACAGCTTTGATCCACCTGTCTTTTCACATCCTCTACTCAGGCAGTTCCTCAGAGGGATCAAGAATGTAAAACCTCCAAGGAAACCACCATTACCAGCATGGGACTTGAAATTTGTGCTAGAGAAGTTGACACTCCCTCCGTTCGAACCAGCAGCAACAGCAGATCTACAGCACCTATCATGGAAAACTGCTTTCCTACTGGCAATTACCTCAGCAAGGAGGGTTTCGAACTACAGGCCTTAATGGCAGTACAACCCTTCCTAATCTTCCATAAAGATAGGGTGTCCATGAGAACTAATCCTACATTTATGCCTAAGGTGGTATCCAGAGTGTCTTTAAACCAGGCAATCCACCTACCTACCTTCTTTCCCAATCCACAAAACAGAGGGGAAAGAATGCTGCATACCTTGGACGTACATAGACAGCTACGCTACTACCTGGACAGAACCAAAAGTAACAGAAAAACTGACCAGCTTTTGGTAGCCTATGCAACAGGGAGGGAAGGAAAAGCAATTTCCAAACAGACAATCTCCAAATGGATAGGAAATTGCATAAGATTTTGTTACTCCTTCCATGGAAAACCAATTCCACAGAACATAAGGCCTCATTCTACAAGGGCTACAGCCACTACCACAGCTTTCTTACGAGGAGTGGCAACCAAGGACATTATTGAGGCGGCTACTTGGACCTCCGTGCATACATTTGCCAAGCATTATAATTTACCTCTATATTCTAGATCCCGAGCAGGGTTTGCCACTGCTGTATTGCAAGGGATCCTAACCACACCATAATTTTATCATCCTCCTCCCCTAGTTGGCTATGGTATTTTACCCAGTTGTTATGACTGCAGATGCATCCATGAAGGACATAGTACAGTTTTGTACCTACCATAAATGTAGATGTCCGAACTGGATAGCATCTGCAGTCAGGATTACCCTCCCTCCTTCCCCTCTGTGGTACTCCTAGGGTATTTTTCCTCCTAATAGCTAGCTGGGGGGGGGAGTCTCTTATGGTGTATTTGTTTGTATATATGTACATACATGCTTATTTTTGTGTTTGCCTTCTATCTTTTTGGAAACATTGGCATTTATCCAAAATTTAGCCTTCCAAAAGGGCAACTGGCATCTGGGGCAAGAAACACTGAGGAAAATGGCGTCGGCTGATGCCTTTATACCCGAAGACCAGCAGAGATGACGTCGGGTGAAGTGCGACATCAGCCGAAGCCGGACCCAGACTTTGGAATCCGGCCGACCGAAGGGCTGCCTGACGACAGGACAACCCAGTTGTTATGACTGCAGATGCTATCCAGTTCGGACATCTACATTTATGGTAGGTACAAAACTGTACTTTCTCTCTCTTCTAAGTATCATGGCTATTCAGCCTGTCCCAGAAGAGAAATGGGGGCAAGGTTTGTACTCAAGACCATTCCTGGTACCCAGAAAAGACAATTCCTGGTGTCCTCTCCTGGGTCTGTCTATCCTAAACACCTTTTTAGTAATCCCAAAATTCAAAATGCTAACTCTTCATCAGCTGCTTCCCATGCTAGGCAAAAATGCCTGGTTGGCAACACTGGATTTAAAGGTAGCCTACCTGCACATCCCAGTAAGGGAATCTTGCAGAAAATACCTACGCTTCAGAGCAGGCTGCATGCACTGTCAGTTCTCTGCACTGCCCTTTGGCTTATCTGCTGCGCCCAGGGTATTCACAAAGTGCCTAGCTCCAGTCATTGCATTCTTCAGGCAAAGAAATATTCAGATATACCCATACCTGGACGATTGTCTAATTCAGGCAGAAAGCCAGGACATACTATTAAATCATCTGGCATTTGTAAAGAAATTACTGACTTCACTGGGGTACACCATAAATGAAAAGGAATCGCATCTAGTACCCTGCCAGCAAATTGTATCCCTGGCAGGAAGCTTGAATACATCTTCCCAGATTGCCTACCTCACACCAGAGAAACAAGTTTATTTGACAGCCTACTTCAAACTACTGGCCACAAAGACCAGCTATCTGCAAGGAAAATACTACAAGCCCTGGGGATCATGGCCTCTTGCATTCTACTAATTCCATATGCAAGATTGCATATGTGGAAACTACAATGGTACCTAAAAAGCCTATGTTGTCAACATTCTGAGGGCCTAGAATCAATGATTCTTATCATTCGCTGTCTGAAGACAGAGTTCCTTTGGTGGGCAGAGGCCTGCCACCACAACAATGGACTGCCATTCACTCTACCCCGTGCCGCCCAAACCCTAACAACAGATGCATCAGACTATGCATGGGGGGCTCACTTGGCAGGGCAGTGCATTCAGGGCAAATGGAACCAGAGTCAAATGCACCTGCATATCAATCAAAATGAAATATTAGCTGTACAGAATTCTCTGACAGCCTTCAAGGACTACATTCTTCCAGGACAGTTATTGGTAAAGACGGACAACACCACTGTTGTGGTACATAGACAGGGGGGGAACCCACTCATACCCTCTCTGCAGACTAGCTATGGCTCTGGGGAACACAGCCTTGAGCTACCAAGTGCACCTACAAGCTCAATTCCTGCTAGGCAAGCTAAATACACTGGCAGACGACCTAAGCAAAAATACCATGGACCCACACGAGTGGAAACTGGAACCAAAGATGTTCATCATTTTGAGAAACAAATGGGGGAGCTCAGAGATAGACCTGTTTGCCTCCCCTCAGAACTACCAATTGGACAATTTCTGCACAAGGGCTCCCCACAGACAAGCTTGGAAAGTGGATGCCCTGTCCTTCACCTGGAAGTGTATGCCTTTTCCCCTCTGCCTCTCTTCTCCAAAGTTTTACTAAAGATCAAACACAACAAACCAAGGACAATAGTCATTGCACCAGACTGTCGACGACAACACTGGTACCCCCTCTTGCACAGTGTGTCACTGCTGGAACCATGGCACCTGCCTCAGACCCCTTCCCTGTAGTCCCAGCAGGAGGGCCAGATTCTTCACCCTCAGCTTCAAATCCTGAACCTTGCAGCGTGGCTAATTACCTGAGCTCTCCATTACCATCCCTAACTTAGCAAGTGATGGATGTCATTCTGGAGGCAAGGAGATCTAGTACAAGAAAACCCTTTGCTGAAAAGTGGAAAAGATTCTGTTCCAGGAGCCAAACTCAGGGAATGGGTACAACAGTGCCCAATGTACCGCATATTCTTCAGTACTTAACTGAGGTGCTTCACAAGGGCCTTTCCTTTTTCTTCCTTTAAAATTCATGCCTCGGCCATTTCAGCACATTATAATATGGAACCACCCCTCTTCTCTCATCCACTGCTGAAGCAATTCCTCAGAGGGGCCAGAAACTTAAAGACCACCCAGCAGAGCCCCTACTCCAGCCTTGGACCTTAACCTTGTATTGCAAAAGCTCACTCTACCTCCCTTTGAGCCAGCCGCAACTGCAGAGTTGAAATTCCTTTCTTGGAAAACAGCCTTCCTTCTAGCCATCACTTCAGCAAGAAAGATGTCTGAATTACATGCCCTCGTGGTAGTCGAGCCGTTCATCATCTTTCATGCATACAGGTTATCCCTCAATACCAATCCTTCCTTTATGTCCAAGGTGGTATCCAGTGTTGCCCTTAATCAGTCCATTCATTTGCCAACCTTCTTTTCTAATTCACAGAACAAAGGGAAATGAATACTGCACTCATTGGACGTGCACAGACAACTTGGATTTTATTTGGACAGGACTAAGCCTCTCAGGACATCTGAACAGCTGCTGTTTGCATTTGCTGCAGTGGCAATGGGGAAGACCATTTCAAAGTAAACCATTTCTAAGTGGATAGGCCATTGCATTAATTTCTGCTATAAGCACCATGGAAAACCTACCCCACAGGGGATAAGACCCCATTCCACCAGTGCTGCGTCTACCTCTACAGCCTTTCTCAGAGGTGTTCCTACCAGGAACATCCTAGAAGCAGCTACCTGGAGTTCTGTACATACCTTCACCAAGCATTACCCCTTGCCAAATTTTTCTAAATCCAGAGCTTGTTTTGCCACTGCAGTCTTGCAGGGCCTAATAGCTGGTCCTACTGCTGTCTAATTGTCTCCTCCCTTCCTTAGACTTGGGAATCTTCCCAAATGTAATTACTCCAACAGTGAAACATGAAGAACATAGTACAGATGTCCTTCAAGGATGCATCTGCAGTCCTTACAAATGGGTTGTCCTGGCCTCAGGCAGCCCTTGATCGCGGATTCCAAAGTCTGGGTCTGGCCTCGGCTGATGTCGCACTTCACCCGACGTCATAGCTGTAGTTCAGCGGGTATAAAGGCATCAGCCGACGCCATTTTCCTCAGTCTTTCTTGCCGTGTGGCGCCCGAAGCAGAAGCTGTTCGCAAGTGCCGGTCGGTCAGAACCAGAGATTACTACTACCGAAGACTTCTAAAAAGCTAAGTACCCCGTTGGGGACTCTGTTCTTGCCTCAGCCGATGTCAGAAAAAGTCAATAACTGTTTAACTTGTGGGAAACAAATACCTCATAAAGATTTCCACTCTTACTGCCTACCTTGTTTAGGCCCAGACCACGACGTAGCAGCTTGTCTAGCCTGTGCTTCTTTCAACCGACGGACGCTTAGACGTCGGTCGGAATTTGCTGAGGAGTTTTTCGGCTCCGCTTTTGCTTACAATATGCCGTCGGAAACTCCGACTTCGCAATTAACAAAAAAGAGCAAGGAAAAGGACCGACACTCGCGGTCCGCGGTTTCGGCCGAAACCGCGGTTAAGTCAACCGTGAGTGTCTCGGTTTCGGCTGAAACAGAGTCCACGGTTCTTCCTTCGGCCGAAAGCTTACCTCCTACCGAGGCCTCATCCAGCATGGCTGAATCTGCTACTGAAATCCCACCTGCTTTTGCAGGTTCACAGGATTTATCTGATACTATACCTTTAGATATATCTACTCCTGCACGTGGAGCTGCTAGGCCCCCTGCATCCATGTCGATTAAGGCCTTTGCCAGGGCTAAAGCAGCAAAATCTACCAAAACTGTGCCTGCTAAGACCCCCTTTCACAGGCCTAGTTCTAGTTCTCAAATGCTTAGTCTAGCAGAGGATCTCATTTCTTTGATCTGGGGATCCCAACCTCACCCTGACAGGGCCTCTCACCCACCTCCAGAGAAGAGGCCTAGAGCAGAGCCCCCTGAGCCACTTTCTTCAGATTACTCCTATGATGATTCAGATAATACAAACCCTCCAGAGGGCCCTTATTCTCCTTATGAGGACTCTGATGCAGAAGACTCCATTCCTTCTGCCTCCCCACCTGAGGAATTTTCTTTTGGGGAAACCTTGCATGCTATGAGGGAACAATTTCAATGGCAGGGCCAGGATTTTTCAGACTCTAGGAAAAGGCTTAGGACCTTTTTGCATTTACCACAGCATAGGCCTTTAGCCATTCCTCCAGTACTCACTGATGTCCTTCATGGATGCATCTGCAGTCATAACAACTGGGTTGTCCTGTCGTCAGGCAGCCCTTCAGTCGGCCGGATTCCAAAGTCCGGGTCCGGCTTCGGCTGATGTCGCACTTCACCCGACGTCATCTCTGTTGGTCTTCGGGTATAAAGGCATCAGCCGACGCCATTTTCCTCAGTCTTTCTTGCCGCGTGGCGCCCGGAAGCAGAAGCTGTTCGCAAGTGCGGTCGGTCGGATCCAGAGATTACTTCTACGAATACTACCGAAGACTTCTAAAGCTAAGTACCCGTTGGGGACTCTTTCTTGCCTCAGCCGATGTCAGAAAAAGTTAATAATTGTTTAACCTGTGGGAAACAAATACCTCATAAAGATTTCCACTCTTACTGTCTGCCTTGTTTAGGCCCAGCCCACAGTAGCAGCCTGTTCGGCCTGTGCTTCTTTCAACCGACGAACGCTTAGGTGTCGGTCGGAGTTTGCTGAACAGTTTTTCGGTTCTGTTTTTGCGTACATTATGCCGTCGGATCCTCCGACTACCCAATCTGCCAAAAAACGCTAAGATAAAGACCGACACTCGCGGTCCGCGGTTTCGGCTGAAACCATGGTTAAGCAAACCGCGAGTGTCTCGGTTTCGGCCGAAACCGAGAAAACTGATCAAAATACAGCTGAATCTATCTCTACAGCTGAGGCCCCTGCTACCATTCTTGAATCGGCCTCAGAAATTCTACCCACTACGGTGGTTGCCACTGACTTATCAGACACCATTCCCTTGGATGTCTCTACCCCAGCACGTGGTGCTGCTAGGCCTCCAGCAGCCATGTCCATTAAGGCCTTCGCCAGTTGTGGATGATGCATTTAATGATGCTTGTACTGCTCCTGATTCTCTTCCTCCGGCCCCTGCTAAGCCCGACAGGTACTACAGGGTTCCGGACACACATTATCATTTGTATAAGGCTCCTTTTGCAGATCCTGAAACTATCTCCCAGGGACCCAAGGCTGTAGCAGCTACCTCTGCCAAAAAAAACCCTCCCCTCTGAAAGGGAATCTAGGGCCTTAGAGAGATGGGGTAAAAAAGTTTACACTTCTGCTACTCTCTCGGCTAGGGCCTTATACTGTCAATTCCACATGATTCAGTATCAGGAATTTATGTTAGATCAGTTAACTAAAAAACTGTCCTCGTCTGAACCATTAGACAAAAAATCTGTTCAGGAAATGGTACATAACATTCAGCAGGTCAGTAATCATTCTTTAAAATGCGGCTGTGATGCACTGGAGGCTTCCTTTAGATCAGCTATGACTGGTACAGTGATCAGAAGGCATGCATGGTTAAAAGAGCAGTCCTTACCAGACCATGTTAAATCAAAGCTCCTAGATGCTCCCATGGATAAGCTCAATTTGTTTGGCTCCCCTGCACAGCAGGTGCTGAAGAAGGTGGAAGAGAAAGCAAAATCTGTCCAGACAGTCAAGGATTTCTTACAGGTCCAACCTCCAAGGTTTAGTAGGAACTGGCCTTCCAAGAATTGGTCCTTTCCGGACACCTCCAGAACTCAGAGAGGCAGGAATAGACGCCCACGAGGCAGGGGTCAATCCAGAGGTGCCTACAGGGGACGTCAGTGTCAGCCTAACAACCAGCGAAGTACTGCCACAGATCCAGCCACCACCACTTCCACAGGACAATCACAGTGACTTGGCTCTGAGACCGCCTACCAGGGAACAACTAGAAGCACCCTTAGGTGGAAAGCTCGCCTTATTTTCAGTGAACTGGCATCACATCACAGGAGACAAATGGATTTTACAGACAATAGACCAAGGTTACAGGTTTCACTTCCATACTCTACCAAGGAAGAGAGGAATGCCAAACCTACCTCCAAATCAGAAGACAAAAGCTCTAGAACAAATACACCACTTACTAAGGATGAGAGCTATAGAAAGGGTACCGTCTATGGGACAAGGGCAGGGATTTTACTCCAGACTTTTCCTGGTGCCAAGAAAAGAAAACCAATGGAGACCTATTCTCGACCTGTCCGCTCTAAACACATACCTCATTGTTCCAAAATTCAAAATGCTGACCCTACAGCAGCTTCTTCCCATGCTGGGCAAGGAGTCTTGGCTGGTAACTCTAGATCTCAAGGAGGCATACATGCACGTCCCCATACGACCAAATTGCAGAAGATACCTCAGATTTCTTGCAGGATCAGAGCATTATCAATTCTCAGCATTGCCCTTTGGCTTATCTACTGCGCCCAGAGTATTCACGAAATGCCTTGCATCAGTAATTGCTCATTGCAGGCTTCAGGGAATTCAAATTTACCCTTACCTGGACGACTGCCTGTTACAAGCGGACAACAAAAACAAATTAGAAAAAGATTTGAAAAATGTCATTCATCTACTGCAAGCCCTGGGATACACAGTCAGTATAAAAAAGTCAAGGCTGATACCATCCCAGAGGATAACTTTCTTGGGTGCAGAGCTGGACACATCAAATCAAATGGCATCCCTCACAGCAGAAAAACAGAATCACCTTCCTCTCTATTTCATGGCATTAACACAGCAGAACCAGCTAACAGCAAGGAAAGTCCTGCAAGCCCTGGGTTACATGGCATCCTGCATAATATTGATTCCACATGCCAGACTACATATGAGAAAGTTACAATGGTACCTAAGGAATTTATGGTCTCAGCATAAGCACAGCCTAGAAACCCAAATTCCAATAATTCCATGCCTGAAGCAAGAATTCCAATGGTGGGCTCAGGCCTGTCAATCGAACAAAGGGCTGCCCTTCCACAGCACTCAACCAAGCCAGACTATCACAACGGACGCCTCAGATCTCGGTTGGGGGGGCACACATGCTGGACAAGTGCATACAAGGTTTATGGACTCAAGACCAGCTGAACCTACACATAAATCAAAAGGAGATTCTGGCAGTAAAACTGGCAATTCAGACATTCAGACCATTTCTTCGACAGGGTCAATTGCTGATAAGGACAGACAACACCACAGTTATGTGGTTCATCAACAAACAGGGAGGCACACATTCATACCCACTATGCCGGCTGGCACTGGACCTATGGGACGTGGCCCTGAGCTACAGCATTCAGTTACAAGCAATTTTTGTACCGGGAAAAGAAAACATTCTAGCAGACATATTAAGCAGAACAACCACAGATGCCCACGAATGGATGCTTCATCCGGACATCTTCAAAGCCATCACAAGGGAATGGGGATTACCACAAATAGACTTGTTTGCATCCCCATTCAATCACCAGTTAAAGAAATTCTGCACAAGGACGTACCACCCACTTGCTTGGAAGGTGGACTCCCTATCTTTCAGTTGGAAAAACCTGACAGCATACGCATTTCCACCACTTCCTTTGATGCATAAGGTGCTTCTGAAGATCAAAGAGGACCGTCCAAGGATCATTCTGATAGCTCCAGACTGGCCAAGACAACATTGGTACCCATTGCTGAGGAGCATGTCTCGGGGAACAAATATGGACACTACCCCTGATCCCATTACTGTTAACACAGAACAACTACAACATCCTGCACCCAAACCTGAAAACTCTGCAGCTAACTGCCTGGAACATTACATAACAGCAATTAACCCAAACTTATCCCAAAGGGTTAAAGACATAATCCTGGAGGCTCGCAGACCTTCAACAAGAAAGAATTATGCAGCAAAATGGAAACGATTTCTCATTTGGAGTACTGCAAAGGGAGAAGATGTGACTCTGGTAAACATGGCCAACATCCTGGAGTACTTGGCAGAGCTCTTCCACACAGGCCTGTCCTATTCTTCAATCAAGATACATGCATCAGCTATTTCAGCACAATACAGCTTGGATCCTCCTGTCTTCTCTCATCCCCTGCTCAGACAGTTTCTGAGAGGAATTAAAAATGTAAAACCTCCCAGGAAACCACCATTGCCAGCATGGGACTTGAACTTTGTGCTAGAAAAATTTACACTTCCTCCTTTCGAGCCAGCAGCAACAGCAGAATTACAATACTTATCCTGGAAGACTGCTTTCCTGCTGGCAATAACTTCAGCAAGAAGGGTCTCTGAACTACAGGCATTAATGGCAGTACAACCCTTCCTGATCTTCCATCAAGATAGAGTGTCCATGAGAACAAATCCTACATTTATGCCTAAGGTGGTATCCAGAGTGTCATTAAATCAGGCTATCCACCTACCTACATTCTTCCCAAACCCACAGAACAGGGAGAAAGACTTTTGCATACCTTGGATGTACACAGACAGTTACGCTACTACCTGGACAGGACTAAGTCCAATAGAAAAACTGACCAGCTTCTGGTAGCATATGCCACAGGAAAGGAAGGAAAACCAATTTCAAAACAGACAATCTCCAAATGGAGAGGAAATTGCATTAGATTTTGTTACTCCTACCACGGAAAGAAAACTCCAGAGAACATCAGGCCTCACTCCACAAGGGCTACAGCCACTACCACAGCTTTCTTACGAGGAGTGGCTACCAAGGACATTATAGAGGCTGCTACTTGGACCTCCGTGCATACATTTGCCAAGCATTACAATTTACCTTTATACTCTAGATCCCGAGCAGGTTTTGCCACTGCTGTTTTGCAAGGGATCCTAGCTACACCATAATCTCTACTCTTTCCTCCTCCCCTTGTTTAGCTATGGTATTCTACCCATTTGTAAGGACTGCAGATGCATCCTTGAAGGACATAGTACAGTTTTGTACCTACCATAAATGTAGATGTCCGATAGGAATGCATCTGCAGTCAGGATTGCCCACCCACCTTCCCCTCTGAGGTACTCCTAGGGTATTTGCCAGCCTTCAGCTAGCTTGGGGGGGATCTATTATGGTGTATTTGTTTGTATATATGTACATACATGCTTATTTTGTTTTTTGTGTTTGCTCTCTACTATTTGGAATCATTGGCATTTATCCAAATTTAGCCTTCCAAGAGGGCACCTGGCATCTGGGGCAAGAAACACTGAGGAAAATGGCGTCGGCTGATGCCTTTATACCCGAATAACTGCAGCTATGACGTCGGGTGAAGTGCGACAACAGCCGAGGCCAGACCCAGACTTTGGAATCCGGCCGACCGAAGGGCTGCCTGACGACAGGACAACCCATTTGTAAGGACTGCAGATGTATTCCTTTCGGACATCTACATTTATGGTAGGTACAAAACTGTACTTTTCTCGTCAAGAATCCTACTGCTGACCCAGAGATCATTTCCCAAGGGCCTAAAGATATCAAGGCTACTGCAACCAAAAATCCCACCCCTTCGGACAGGGATTCCAGAGCTTTGGACAGATGGGGTAAGAAGTTATATACCTCTGCAACCCTTGCTATATCAGGGCATTGAATTGCTAGTTTCACATGCTGAAATACCAGCAACATATTATGGAAGTTATTAAACAAAAAGTGGTAACTTTTCCAGACTGTGCTGAAAATAAAGAATTGCAGGAGCTTATGCACTCTGAAAACCAAGTCAGTAAGCATACTTTGCAGTGTGGCTTTCATGCCCTAGAAGCATCTTGCAGGGCAACAGTCACTGGCTCTGTACTGAGAAGACATGCTTAGCTGAAGGAGCAGACCTTGCCAGATCATGTCATATCAAAATTACTTAACTCTTGTTTGAACAGGGACTATTTGTCTGGCACCAAAGCAGAAGATGTTCTTAAAAAGATGTAAGAAAAAGCTAAATCTATGCAGACTGTTAAAGAATTCCTACAAGTGCAACCCCCAAGATTCAGTATGCATTACGCTTCAAAACACTGGTCTTTTCCACCCCCTCCAGGCCTTCTCAAACAAGACCCAGGGAAAACAGACCACCGAGACTACATTCTCAGGGTATGCAGAGATCTAAGCAATGGATTGCCCCCACTCCTAAAGCAGGGAGTGGTAAGCCACCTTCTTATGGAAAAAGCTCACAATGATTTCTTCACTCCACTTCCTAGCCCTGACCAATTCCTTGTGCCACTAGGAGGAAAACTTGCCCTTCATGCAAAAAACTGGATGTCTGTCACTCAGGACTGATGGATCCTCAACGTTGTGTCCCAGGGGTACAAATTTTATTTCCATTTACTGCCAACCACAAGCAGGTTTCCAGACCTTCCTCCAAACCAGTGAGCAGAGGCTCAAAACCAAGTACTTTTCCTGCTCAATATCAGAGCTATTCAGCCTCTTCCAGTAGAACAGAGGGGACAAGGATTCTACTCCAGACTCTTCTTGGTACCCAGGAAAGAGGGCTCTTGGCACCCAATCCTGGATCTTTCAATTCTCAACACCTTCCTGGTCGTACCAAAATTCAAAATGCTTACCCTGTGACAGCTTCTTCCTATGTTAACCAAAGGTTGCTGGTTAGTCACCCTAGACTTAAAAGAAGCCTATCTGCACATCCCTATAATGGAGTCATGCAGGAAATATCTATGTTTCAGGGCAGGATCTATGCATTAACAGTTCTCTGCACTTTCCTTCGGCTTATCTACTGCGCCCAGGGTGTTCACAAAATGTCTGGCTCCAGCCATTGCATACCACAGGCAGAGAAATGTCCAAATTTACACATACTTGGATGACTGCCTGATTCAGGCGGACAGTCAGGAATTGCTGCTACAGCACCTGGCATTTGTAAAAAGTCTTCTCACTTCATTGGGGGTTACACCATCAATGAAAACAAAATCACAACTGGTACTCAGTCAAAAGATTGTATTCCTGGGAGCAAGCTTGGACACAACTTCCCAGATGGCATTCCTCACTTCAGAAAAGCAAGTCTATCTGACAGACTACTTCAAACAAATGGCCACCGGAACCCAGCTATCTGCAAGAAAAATACTGCAAGCTCTAGGGTTCATGGACTCATGTATACTGCTAATTCCATATGAAAGACTGCATATGAGGGAACTTCAAGTTTTTCGTGCCTACATTCTCAGGACCTGGACAGAGTCAATGTTAAGTTGTCAATCTCGCCTTCATTCTTGCTGGATGGGTTCGGAGCCGATCCTCGGCTCGGCACTTGCTTTAGCTTAGGAACTCCTTTTACCAGCTCGAGGCAACCCTATATCCCATGATGCAAGGCGGAACTACCTCAGATCTCGTTTGCCGCTTAGCGAAAGAGGTCTCCTTTACCAGCAGAGGTAAGTGAATTTCTTGTCAAAGAAAGAGAAGCTTAGTTAGGGTTTTATTTCCCCTTTTAGTCATAGTATAGTCTGTAGTAGATTTACAGCCCACCCTATTCCCTTATTTTTTCAGACTTTTACCCTTTTTAAACCTTTAGTGTAAAGTTTTAGTTAGGCCTAAAACCCCAGTTGTTAATCCCTTCCTGTGTGTTGTGTGTAGGGGATTAATTTTGTGTGTTTGTTGGGGTTTGTGTGTGTTTCTTCCTCCTAGGATATGTCTAGGGAAGGCAAAGTCTCAGGCTTCAAGAAGTGTGACTCGTGCTGTCAGAAAATGTCTCTGACAGACGGTCACACTTCTTGTGTTTATTGCCTGGGGCCTTTGCACCTGCAGGACTCCTGTGCTTTGTGTCACTCCTTTAGCCAGAGAGTCCTGCAGGAGAGGAGGAATAAACTTATCCTCCGTGGCTTACTTAAGCCAGAAGGTTCTCCCTCTAAAGCAGGGTCTGGGAAACCTTCTAAGCCACCGGCTCAGGCTTCAGTTTCCAAGCCTCCTCCGGTGGCTCGGCTCCGTCGAGCCGAGATCGCCCGGCTGGAACCGATGTATCTGCCTCGAAGTAGTGGGTTCTGCCGCTGGCTCCGATACCTTATCTACTGTAGCCTTGTTGGCTCGGCTGGAGCCGACACTTTATCCAGCATCGGAGCCGAAACCTTCGGCTCCATCTGGAGTTCAGGGGACTTCGCTCCGATGGCTCCGTCGAAGAGATCTCGGTCCCCTTCATTACTGAGTATCCACTCGGCTCCGGGTCTCCTCTTTGTCGGAGCGGAGCCGATCTTCGAGATCTTCCAGGCTGTCTGACCACGACTTGGAGAGGGTGGTAAGCAGGCTGTTGTAGTCTCAGGCACTGGCCGAAATGCTCCATAGCCCGTCTCAACAGACTTGCTATAGCCTCACCCTTGAACTTCCTCCTCCGACTCCACTTCAGAGTTCGGAGCCGGAGCTTCGGGACAGCGACTGTTTCGTGCGGAGCCGATACATCCTTCGGCTCCGTCATCCTCGGCTCCGATCTCCTCCTTGAGACCTTCCTTGGAGGGATCCGGTCATCGGGTTTCCTTTGTCGGCTCCGAGGGGGCTAGTGGCATCGGACCCTTGTCCGACCCGCTCTCCTCTCGGGCTTCGGCAAGCTCAGCGCCGACATCGGCCTCGGAGCCTTCCCTCTCAGTGGAGCCGGGCATTCCTGTTTCCTCAGAACGGGGATATTCCGGCCTCCCGGGGAGGGGAGCCTTTGAGGTGATGAGGAGTGTCCTGGCCTCTGAGCCTGGTCAGCGGTCCATCCCTCTAGCTCCTCCCTCATCAGTGCCTGCAGACGCCTCTTGCCAGCCTCTTGCTCTCAGGCCCAGGGATCCATCGCCCCAGGTTTCCCCATTGGGAATTTCCTCCTCTTCCGAGGTTTCTCCTGATCCTGCAGGGGAACCCCTCGAAGAGGACGTAAGAGGAAACACACGGACTCCCCTGAGTCTACTACATCTGATACCGACTTAGATGAGTCGGAGGGTTCCACGGTCCCCTCTGAGGATGTCTCCTTTTCAGACATCCTTGAGCTTCTCAAACAGAGGGGAATTGGCCTCCATTGACCCCTCCGAGGATGAGTCGGTATACCTGGAGGCTTTTGGATCCCGACCCTCCACCTCCTGGTGTCTCTGCCTTCGACCCACTGATGCAGGTAGTGGCTCGGGAAGGCGTGGCTCCAGATTCTGTGGAACCTGTCCCCAGGAGACCATCCAAATTCATCACGGCCCCTACGGACAAACAGTTCCTTTCCAAGGGTGTCTCTGTGGATGCTATGGTGGTGGCGGCCACTAAGAAGGAACTGGCGGATCCTTCAGTACCTGTCCATCCTCCTAACAAGGACTCTAGGACCATGGACAGGTATGGAAAGCGGATGTTTTCTTCAGCGACTTTTGCTATGCTCGCTGAATTATCTTTGTCACTTCACCAGGCTTCGAGATATTCTCAAAGAACTGGGTGAAGTAGTCCAGGATCCTTCTGCTGCTGGGGCTCAGGAAAAGATTGCCTCGCAGCTTGCAATCCTGAATTCCATATCTAACTCCTCCATGCGGCTCATATCCTATGCGGCCGATGGAGCGAGCAGGGCCAGGCACAGGAGTTGCTCTTAGACGCCAAGCCTGGATGCGGCTTTGTAATTTTTGGACCCCTTTAAGGCGTCCTTCACTAATACCCCTTTGATGGTTCGGCTTTGTTCGACCTCAGGTGAAGGATACCTTGACCAGGTGTGAGCAGGACGGTAAAACTCTTTCTGCCGTTGGAGTCCAGTTTTCCACTCCTTCTAGACCATATCCCAAGGGTCAGAAGGGGTGGAAGATGTGGTTCCGAAAAGCCCAAGGAGCTACACCGGACGCACGTGGTCAGTTTACCCCCAGAGGCAGAGGGGTAACAATAATAGACGCCCCTAGAGGCAGGGGGTCCTCAGAACCAGGGCAACAGGGAGTCTCTTCCTGAGAAGCCCTTTCAGCATCCCTGAGGTGTTGCCCGACTGTGCACCCTTGGAGGCAGTCGGGGGAAGGATTTCGCTGTACCCAGTAGCCTGGCAATCCCTATCTCAAGAGAGTTGGGTACAGTCGATCATATCCGAGGGTTACAAAATCCCTTGAAGGTTTCCCGTACCTCTACAATCCCTTTCAGACATCTCACCCGGTCAAAGGGATTTGGCAGAACAGGAGGTTTCAAAGCTCCTAGAAAAAAGAGCCGTCCATACTGTGCCAGCAGACCAGGTAGGATCCGGCGTCTACTCGAGATTCTTTTTGGTCCCCAAAAGGACGGGAGATTGGAGACCAATATTAGACCTGAGCAATCTAAACAGATTTGTCAAGAAGGCAGGATTCCAGATGGTCACGCTTCAGTCCATTCTGCCCTTTCTGGGCAAGGACAACTGGATGTGCTCTATAGACCTTCAGGATGCGTACTATCACATAAAGATTCACAGACGCTCCAGAAGGTTTCTCCGCTTTCGGCTAGGGACCAGTCATTACCAATTCAGAGCACTGCCCTTTGGCCTCACTTCAGCCCCCAGAGTGTTTACCAAATGCATGGCAGTGGTCACAGCTCATCTGAGACGTCAAGGATTCCAGGTGTTTCCCTACTTGGACGACTGGCTCCTCTCCGCCACCACCAAGTGTCAGCTTCTTCAGTCCAGAGACTACACTCTACAGCTTTGCAGGAGTTTGGGAATTTCAGTAAATTTGAAAAATCTTCTCTGCTGCCTTGCCAATCTATCACCTTTATAGGCAGAATTAAACACCGTCAAGATGTTAGCCAGACTAACAGATCAAAGAATTCTGAACATCCAAAATTCGCTCGGCTTCTATTGCAAAGCAACAAGATCAAAGCCAGATTTATACTGAAGGTTCTAGGTCTTATGGCTGCGGCCATTGTTCTTCTACCACTGGCTCGCTTCCACATGCGTCTTCTGCAGTGGATGCTATTCACGCAGTGGTCGTACCACAGTCTCCCGATGAGGCACGAAATCTTGGTCACACGAGAGCTCATCTGAACTGGTGGATATCTTCCCCTCTTCTTCATCAGGGCCGACCCTTTATTCCCCCTCCTCCAGTTGCCACAGTCACTACGGATGCCTCTCTGATCGGGTGGGGGGGGGGCATTATCAGGGCAGGATGGTCCACGGGACGTGGCAACCCATAGAATACCATCTGCACATAAATGTCCTGGAGATGAGAGCAGTGCTTTTAACGTTGCAAGCCCTCAACGACTTTCTTCCCACGGGGACTATTGCAGTACAAACGGACAACATGTCCGTGGTCTGGTACATCAACAAACAGGGCGGGACCAGGTCCTATCCTTTATGTCGAGAAGCTCTCAGACTTTGGCAATGGGCGATCTCTTCTCAGCGGTTTCTGATAGCAACGCACATCCCCGGCAGGTCCAACCTTTTAGCGGACAGGCTGAGCAGATCCATTCTGATGCCTCACGAGTGGTCTCTCAATCAATCTGTAGTGTATCAGATTTTTCTGAAGTGGGGCACTCCTTGTTGCGATCTTTTTGCTACTCCGCAAAACAACAAGTGCCCCGATTTTTTCACTCTCTTTCCCCTTCCAGGCCAAACCCTGAGAGACTCTCTAACCCAGGATTGGCCCCGGGGACTTCTGTACGGTTTTCCTCCCTTTCCCTTGATTCCACAAGTCATTCAGAAAGCCACCGTTTTGAGAGCCAAGTTGATCCTCATTGCCCCATATTGGCCTCGACAAATTTGGTTTCCGTCTCTGCATCGTCACCTTCTGGTGCAGCCCTGGCATCTGGACCCAGTTCCGGATCTCTTGATCCACCAGTCGGGTCAGCAGCACCGAGCCATTCGTTCTCTCAACCTCACTGCTTGGTTGCTCCACTTCCTACCCTAGCCAGGCTACCGATGATTTCGGACTCAGTCAGAGACATTTTAGTGTCTTCTTTGAAGTCGTCCACTAGGACTGTTTATGCTAGCAAGTGGCGGCGTTTTCTATTTGGGCAAATTCCAGAAATATTGATCCCTTTACTGCTCCTGTACATTCGGTTTTAGATTTCCTGGCGGAGGTTTTTCATTCAGGATCCTCGTCATCTACAGTCAAAGTACAACTGGCTGCTATTTCCAAGTATCATGTAGGCTTGCATGACAATAACATTATGTCTCATAGATTATGCAAGGCCTTTCTGAGAGGAGTTTTTCTCCTAAAACCACCTATAAAGCATCCTCCTCCGCAATGGGATCTAAACTTAATGTTGGCATCCTTGATACAACCTCCCTTCGAACCGTCTGCTTCATGTTCTTTGAAATTATTGACCTGGAAAACTATATTTTTACTGTCTGTCACTTCTGCAAGAAGAGTTTCCGAGATTCAAGCTCTCTGCATTCGTTCCCCTTATTTGGTTTTTCATAAGGACAGGGTATCATTAAGAACTAACCCTTCCTTTCTCCCCAAAGTCGTATCTCAAACCAACATTAACCAATCTATAGACCTACCAGTCTTTTCCCAAACTATTCGACAGAGCTGAACAGAAACTGCATTTTTGGATGTCCATCGTCAGCTCAGGTACTATTTGCATAGAACTAAACAATTCAGAAAATCGGACCAATTATTTGTCTCCTATGCAGAAAACAGGATAGGTCTTCCAGTCTCTAAAGTGACCTTATCCAGATGGTTGACTTCCACTATTTCCTATGTATACTCTCTCAGAGGCAAGCAGTTATCTTCTAAGCCAAAAGCACACTCAACCAGGAGTCTATCCACTTCTGCAGCTTTTCAGGATAGACTACCCATTGATACCATTTGTGCAGCAGCTACTTGGGCTACGCCTCATACCTTTGTCTCTCATTGCAAATTGGACTTGGCCTCCAGAGATAGGGCCTGTTTTGGTTCCACAGTTCTCAAGAGTCTGTTCCATTGAGCCACCCGGGATACAGGTGCTAGGACTGTCCCATCCAGCAAGAATGAAGGCGAGATTGACAACTTAACATTTAGAAGTTATGTACCTACCATAACGTTCCATGTTAGTTGTCTTCTCTCGCTTTCTTTCTTGCGTCCCTCCCTCTTTCCCCCTGGCCTGGACAGATCTTGAAGAGTTCCTATTAGGTTGTTTCCTCCTGAGCCTTCATATGAGGACTTCTATTAGGATATTGTGTTCCTAATTATGTTAGGATAGTCTTTGCAGGGTAGGTTAGCTACCAAACGAGATCTGAGGTAGTTCCGCCTTGCATCATGGGATATAGGGTTGCCTCGAGCTGGTAAAAGGAGTTCCTAAGCTAAAGCAAGTGCCGAGTCGGAGCCGAACCCATCCAGCAAGAAAGAAGGCGAGAGAAGACAACTAACATGGAACGTTATGGTAGGTACATAACTTCTAATTCCTATCATACCTTGTCTAAGGATAGAGTTCCTTTGTTGGGAAGAAGCATGCAACCACAACAAGGGACTGCCATTTACTCAACCCCATGCCACCCAGACCTTGACCACAGACGCATCAGACTATGCATGGGGGGGCTCACATGGCTGGCAATTGTATTCAGGGCCACTCGAGCCCAAGTGAAATTCATCTGCACATCAACCAAAAAGAGATGCTAGCTGTACAGAATGCCCTGACAGCTTTCAGATCCGTACTCTTTCCAGGACAATTGCTGAGAAAAACAGACACCACGACAGTTATGTGGTGCATCAACAAGCAGGGGGGAATCCATTCCTACCCACTCTGCAGGTTAGCCATGGCCCTGTGGAACACACTCTTGGACATGCAAGTCCATTTACAAGCTCAGTTCCTGCCAGGCAAACAAAACTCACTGGCAGACTACTTAAGCAGACATCTCCTAGACCCACACGAGTGGAAATTTGAGATCAGTAATTTCAACCTTCTTATTCAGAAATGGGGGACCCCAGAGGTGGATCTCTTTGCCTCCCCCGACAACCACCAACTAAGCAAATTCTGCACTAGGAACCCTCACAGCAGGGCCTGGAAAGTGGATGCATTATCCTTTCAATTGGAAAACCTATCAATCTATGCCTTTCCCCCTCTGCCCCTTCTCTCAAGAGTATTACTCAAGATAAAGCAAGACAGGCCAAGGACAGTTCTGATTGCCCTGGATTGGCCACGCCGGCACTGGTACCCACTGCTGCACAGCCTGATAACGGTGCCACCCTGGCAACTACACCAGACCCCAACCCTGCTCTGTCAGCAGGAGGGGCAGATTTTTCATCCACAGTTGCAAACCCTAAATCTTGCAGCCTGGCTTATTCCTTAAATACTCCAACAGCAATCCTAAGCAAACAGTTGCTGGATGTCATCCTTGAAGCCAGAAGGCCCAGTACATGGAAATCCTATGCTGATAAGTGGAAAAGGTATTGTTCTTGGATTCAGTCTAAAGGAAAGGACACATCACTACAGCACTGCCCTCCTTACCTGTTTTCCTGGATTACCTAGCAGAACTACTCCACAGAGGCCTTTCCTTCTTCTCCATTAAGATCCATGCCTCTGCCATCTCGTCTCATTACAACACTGAACCACCTCTATTCTCCCACCCTCTCATCAAACAGTGCCTGAGAGGGACAAACAACTTAAGGCCACCAAGGAGAGCACCCACCCCTGCTTGGGACCTTAACTTTGTACTGGAAAAGCTCACGCTTCCCCCCTTTGAACCTGCTGCTTCAGCAGAGTTAAAATTCCTCTGGGAAAACAGCCTTGCTTCTAGTCATGACTGCAGCTAGAAGAGTGTCTGAGCTACAAGCACTGATGGCTGTGGAACCCTTCTTAATTTTCCATGCTGACAGGGTTTCCCTCGGGACTAACCCTTCCTTTATGCTAAAGTGGTGTCCAGTGTGGATCTCAACCAATCCATCCATTTGCTAACCTTTTTCCCTAATCCTCAAAATAAAGGGGAAAGGATCCTGCACTCTTTGGAGGTGCACAGACGCCTCAGATTCTACCTTGATAGGAGTAAGCCCTTCAGAAAATCTGACCAGTTACTAGTCCGCTTTGCAACAGGGGCAGAGGGCAAGGCCATTTCAAAACAAACCATTTCCAAATGGATAGCACACTGCATCCATTTCTGCTACAAACACCATGGAAAGCCAACCTCTCAGAGGGTCAGAATACATTCCACTAGGGCTACATCTACCTCTACAGCATTTCTCAGGGGAGTCCCTGTACACATCCTCACCAAGCATTACCACCTGCCTATCTTTTCCAAATCCAGGGCAGGTTTTGCTACAGCAGTTTTGCAAGGCTTACTAGCCAGCCCTAACTCTTCTTGAGTGTCTCCACCCTTCCTCAGCTTTGGGAATCCACCCAAGTGTGATGACTGCAACAGTGAAACATGAACAACATAGTACAGTTCTGTACACTTATCATAAATGTAGATGTTTGACTATATTCACTGTTGCAGTCCTGGTTTCCCTCCCTCTAGCCCCCTGTTTTTCTCCATCTCTCTGTCTCTCCTCTCTATGGCTATTACTACTGGCATTGGTATTTACTTTTTACTGGTCGTGTTTTCCTCACCATATCCTAGCTGCCTATTTGAGGGCTTCTGACATTTGGGGCAAGAAAAACTGATGTAATGGCGTCAGTTGCCTGTTTTTACACCCCTGATGACCTGACGTCAGTCCAGGAGTGACAGCATCCAACGTAGAAATACTAAGTCTCTGGTATTCTGGCAGATTGAGGGCTACCTGCAGGCAGATAACCCAGGTGTGATGACTGCAACAGTGAATACACTCTAACATCTACATTTATGGTAAGTGTATACTGTACTTTATCCTGATTTTCAGTGACATGTTTTTTTGTTGGAATTGTATTTTTTTTTCCTAGTGGTTAGTGGCACATAACTACATATATCTGTGGATAGATGTAGTAACTATACACATTTCTCACAGCACCAGATCTGATTTTTTTACATGTAAAATGTATAAATATGTATTACATATTTATTTGATATTAGTTATGGCGATTTGAGGTGAAAGTGACTGTGAATGACTGCAAAGGTTGAAATATATTGTTGTGACCATTAATTCTTTCAGTTTCTTGGTGATTACACATTGGAGACCATTGCAAGAAATGCCTGCTTTGGGGAGTGGTCTTTGTATGAAATCAGAGGCAGTTCCATAGATGTCCTTCAAGGATGCATCTGCAGTCATAACAAATGGGTTGTCCTGTCGTCAGGCAGCCCTTCGGTCGGCCGGATTCCAAAGTCTGGGTCTGGCCTCGGCTGGTGTCGCACTTCACCCGACGTCATCTCTCCTGGTCTTCGGGTATAAAGGCATCAGCCGACGCCATTTTCCTCAGTCTTTCTTGCGCGTGGCCAAGCAGAAGCTGTTCGCAAGTGCCGGTCGGTCAGATCCAGAGATTACTACTACCGAATACTACTTCGAAGACTTCTAAAAAGCTAAGTACCCCATTGGGGACTCTTTCTTGCCTCAGCCGATGTCAGAAAAAGTAAATAATTGTTTAACTTGTGGGAAACAAATACCTCATAAGGATTTCCACTCGTACTGCCTACCTTGTTTAGGCCCAGACCACGACGTAGCAGCCTGTTTGGCCTGTGCTTCCTTCAACCGACGAACGCTTAGGTGTCGGTCGGAGTTTGCTGAACAGTTTTTCGGCTCAGATTTTGCGTACATTATGCCGTCGGATCCTCCGACTACTCAAATTGTTAAAAACCGCAAAGAAAAAGACCGACACTCGCGGTCCGCGGTTTCGGCCGAAACCACAGTTAAGCAAACCGCGAGTGTCTCGGTTTCGGCCGAAACCGAGCAAACGGGTCAATCTTCAGCCGAATCCATGACTACTACCGAGGCTCCTACTACCCTAGTTGAATCGGCCTCTGAAGTTTTGCCTACTAATGTGGTTCCTATTGAATTATCAGACACCATCCCTTTGGATGTCTCTACCCCAGCACGTGGTGCTGCTAGGCCTCCTGCAGCCATGTCTATTAAGGCCTTTGCCAGGGCTAAAGCAGCCAAAACTGCTAAATCAGTGCCTGTTAAGCCCCCCTCACACAGGCCCAGTTCCAGTTCACAAATGCTTACTTTGGCAGAGGATCTCATCTCTTTAATTAGGGGATCCCACTCTCACCCAGACAGGGCCTCTCAGCCTCCAGAAAAGAGACCTAGAGCAGAGCCCCCAGAGCCAGTGTCCTCTGATGATTCTGCAGATGACTCAGACATTACAGACCATCCAGAGGCTCCTTTTTCTACTTATGAAGATTCCGATGCTGAAGAATCTATTCCATCTGCCTCTCCACCAGAGGAATTTTCCTTTGGGGAAACCTTACATGCCATGAGAGAACAATTCCAATGGCAGGGACAAGATTTCTCAGATTCAAGAAAACGGCTTAGGACCTTTCTACACTTACCACAACATAGGCCCTTAGCTATACCTCCAGTTCTGCCTGTTGTGGATGATGCATTCAATGATGTTTGCACTGCTCCTGATACTTTACCTCCAGCCCCTGCCAAACCAGATAGGTTTTACAGGGTACCAGACACTCATCACCACCTATACAAAGCCCCACTTGCAGATCCTGAGACTATCTCCCAGGGGCCTAAGGCAGTAGCTTCGACCTCAGCAAAAAACCCTCTCCCTTCTGAAAGGGAATCCAGGTCCTTAGAGAGATGGGAAAAAAGTTTACACTTCTGCTACTCTCTCAGCTAGAGCTTTGAACTGTCAGTTTCATATGATCCAATACCAAGAGTTCATGCTTGATCAGTTAACTAAGAAATTGACCTCTGATGACTCCTTAGATAAGAAATATGTTTTAGAAATGGTGAATAACATTCAGCAGGTTATTAACCATTCTTTAAAATGTGGCTATGATGCACTGGAGGCTTCATTTAGATCAGCCATGACTGGCACTGTTATAAGAAGGCATGCATGGTTGAAAGAACAGGTCTTGCCGGATCATGTTAAAGCAAAGCTGTTAGATGCTCCTATGGATAAGGCCAGTCTATTTGGTACTCCTGCTCAGCAAGTAATGAAGAAAATGGAAGAGAAGGCAAAATCTGTACAAACAGTTAAGGATTTCTTACAGGTTCAGCCCCCAAGGTTTAGCAGGAACTGGCCTTCCAAAAATTGGTCCTTTCCAGACTCCTCAAAATCTCAGAGAGGCAGGAATAGACGTGCCAGAGGCAGAAATCAATCCAGAGGAGGTGCCTACAGAGGATGCCAGTGGCAAGGCAATAACCAGCGAGGCACAGACACAACCACTGCCACTGCACCAGGACAATCACAGTGACTTGGCTCTGGCACCGCCTACCAGGGAACAAATAGCAGCACCTTTAGGCGGAAAGTTAGCTTTATTTTCAAAAAATTGGCACTATATCACAAAAGACAAGTGGATTTTGCAGACCATAGACCAAGGCTACAGGTTTCACTTCCACACCTTACCAGTGAAAAGAGGAATGCCAGACCTACCTCCAAATCAAGAAACAGAAGCTCTAAAACAGATAGCTCAATTAACAAAGATGAGAGCTGTGGAAAGAGTGCCACTAACAGAACAGGGCAAAGGATTCTACTCCAGACTCTTCCTAGTACCAAGAAAAGAGAAATGTTGGAGACCTATTCTCGACCTGTCCGTCTTAAACACATTCATCATTGTCCCAAAATTCAAAATGCTGACCCTTCAGCAACTTCTTCCCATGCTGGGCAAGGAGTTTTGGCTGGTAACTCTAGATCTCAAGGAGGCATACCTGCACGTCCCCATACGACCAATTTGCAGAAGATACCTCAGATTTCTTGCAGGATCAGAGCATTATCAATTCTCAGCATTGCCCTTTGGCTTATCTACTGCGCCCAGAGTATTCACAAAATGCCTGGCATCAGTAATCACTCATTGCAGGCTACAGGGAATCCAAATTTATCCATACCTGGATGACTGCCTGATACAAGCGGACAACAAAAGCAAGCTGACAAAAGACTTACAAAGAGTCATTTGCTTACTACAAGCCCTGGGATACACAGTCAATTTAAAAAAGTCAAGACTGATACCATCCCAAACAAGAACATTCTTGGGTGCGGAATTGGACACAGTAAAACAGATTTCATTCCTAACTGCAGAAAAACAAGAACAACTCCCTCTTTACTTCTTGGCATTAACAAAACAGAACAAACTAACAGCAAGAAAAGTACTGCAGGCCTTGGGCTTCATGGCATCATGCATAATCCTGGTCCCCCATGCCAGACTGCATATGAGAAAGCTACAGTGGTACCTAAAGAATTTATGGTCTCAACACAGGCACAGCTTAGAAACCGAAATTCCACAATCCCATGCCTGAAGCAAGAGTTCCTATGGTGGGCTCAAGCATGCCAGTCAAACCCAGGCTTGCCTTTCCACAAATTTCAAGCAAGCCAAACCATCACAACGGACGCCTCAGATCTAGGCTGGGGGGCACACATGCTGGACAAATGCATACAAGGATTATGGACTCCAGACCAGCTGCACCTGCACATAAATCAAAAAGAAATGCTGGCAGTAAAACTAGCAATCCAGAATTTCAGACCATTCCTCAAAGAAGGCCATTTAATGATAAGGACAGACAACACCACAGTCATGTGGTACATCAACAAACAGGGAGGCACTCATTCATACCCCCTATGCAGAATGACTCTGGACCTTTGGAATATGGCTCTGAGCTACAACATCCAGTTACAGGCAATATTTGTACCGGGAAAAGAAAACATCCTAGCAGACATGTTAAGCAGAACTACCTCGGATGCTCACGAATGGATGCTACACCCGGACATCTTCAAGGCCATCACAAAGAAATGGGGAATGCCACAAATAGACCTATTCGCATCCCCACTCAATCACCAGCTCAAGAAATTCTGCACAAGGACATAACACCCACTAGCATGGAAGGTGGACTCTCTATCCTTCAGTTGGAAAGGCCTGACAGCATATGCATTTCCACCTCTCCCTTTGATGCACAAGGTACTACTGAAAATCAAAGAGGAACGTCCAAGGATAATTCTGATAGCTCCAAATTGGCCAAGACAACACTGGTATCCATTGCTGAGGAGCATGTCTCGGGGGAGGACGTGGACACTACCCCTGATGCCTTTGATGTTAACTCAGAACAACTACAACATCATGCATCCAAACCTAAAAACTCTGCAACTGACTGCCTGGAACATCACATAACAGCAACTAAGCCAGACTTATCCCAAAGGGTGAAAGACATTATCCTTGAAGCCCGCAGACCTTCAACAAGAAGGAACTATGCAGGAAAATGGAAAAGGTTTGTCATTTGGAGTACTGAAAGAGGAAAAGATGTGACAAAGATAGACATTGCTAACATCCTGGAGTACTTGGCAGAGCTTCTACATACAGGCCTGTCCTATTCCTCCATCAAGATACATGCATCAGCTATTTCTGCAGAATACAGCTTTGATCCCCCTGTCTTCTCACATCCTCTACTCAGGCAGTTCCTCAGAGGAATCAAAAATGTAAAACCTCCTAGGAAACCACCATTACCAGCATGGGACTTGAACTTTGTGCTAGAAAAATTGACACTCCCTCCATTTGAACCAGCAGCAACAGCAGATCTTCAACACCTATCATGGAAAACTGCTTTCCTACTGGCAATTACTTCAGCAAGAAGGGTTTCGGAACTACAGGCCTTAATGGCAGTACAACCCTTCCTAATCTTCCATCAAGATAGTGTCCATGAGAACTAATCCTACATTTATGCCTAAGGTGGTATCCAGAGTGTCTCTAAACCAGGCAATCCACCTACCTACCTTCTTTCCCAAACCACAGAACAGGGGGGAAAGACTGCTGCATACCTTGGATGTACATAGACAGTTACCCTACTACCTGGACAGAACCAAAGGTAACAGAAAAACTGACCAGCTTTTAGTAGCCTATGCAACAGGAAGGGAAGGAAAAGCAATTTCCAAACAGACAATCTCTAAATGGATAGGAAATTGCATAAGATTCTGTTACTCCTACCATGGAAAGCAAATTCCACAGAACATAAGACCTCACTCTACAAGGGCTACAGCCACTACCACAGCTTTCTTACGAGGAGTGGCTACCAAGGACATTATTGAGGCGGCTACTTGGACCTCCGTGCATACATTTGCCAAGCATTACAACTTACCTCTATATTCTAGATCCCGAGCAGGGTTTGCCACTGCTGTTTTGCAAGGGATCCTAACTACACCATAATTCTTCTTCCTCCTCCCCTAGTTTGGCTATGTATTCTACCCATTTGTTATGACTGCAGATGCATCCTTGAAGGACATAGTACAGTTTTGTACGTACCATAAATGTAGATGTCCGAACAGGATAGCATCTGCAGTCAGGATTACCCACCCTCCTTCCCCTCTGTGGTACTCCTAGGGTACTTACCCTCCTAATAGCTAGCTAGGGGGGGATCTCTTATGGTGTATTTCTTTGTATATATGTACATACATGCTTATTTTTTGTGTTTGCCTACTACTTTTTTTGGAAACATTGGCATTTATCCAAAATTTAGTTTTCCAAGAGAGCAACTGGCATCTGGGGCAAGAAACACTGAGGAAAATGGCGTCGGCTGATGCCTTTATACCCGAAGACCAGGAGAGATGACGTCGGGTGAAGTGCGACACCAGCCGGGGCCAGACCCAGACTTTGGAATCCGGCCGACCGAAGGGCTGCCTGACGACAGGACAACCCATTTGTTATGACTGCATATGCTATCCTGTTCGGACATCTACATTTATGGTAGGTACAAAACTGTACTTTATAGTGAATTGCTTGTTGGTGATGGCGACAGCATTTTTATGTCTGAGAGCAAGATGCTGGATACACATTGCAGTGGCAATTCCTTTACTATCATCACTGTTTAACTCGAGTGGTACACCAAAAATAACAGTTTTTTGGGGTGGCAGGTAGCCTGTGTGTAAAAGAACAAAGCAGCTCATCTTAATGAGTACTGTTAAATGATCAGTGATAAAACTTGCTGAGGGAGGTGATGTTATATGCATCTCTGAGCAGCAAGTTGAAATACATGTCTGTTCACATCATCTTAGTTTTTGTCAGTCATACATAAAATGTTTGCACAAAATTGCCTTTTTCTGTGGTGGACAAAGATGTTTGTGAAGGCAACAGGTGCTTATATGACCATTGTGAGAACGTCATTGATATGGTATATTTTGGTCAGAGTCATTGTATATGTCTGATAGGAAGCACATTGAATTGAAATACTGTGCTATAGTTGTTTATTTCACTTTTATCACAGTTGGGCATGAGAGGCAAACAAAGAAGTTTTTTTTTCACTTTTCCTAGTAATGCCTTTTGCTAGTTGCTTTCATTTAAAACTTTATCTACTATTTTTCCATCTTTGTTTGAACTTCTCCTCTCCCTTTACTTCCTTATTTACACAAAGTAATCTCATCTGTCATCGTTGATAGACTTTTGCTTGCTGCTAAAAAAAAAGTTTTACTGTTTATTGTTGTTTAGTAGTGAGTGTTTTTGTTGTGATGCTCTTCTGTGTGTGTGTGTGTGTGTGTGTGTGTGTGTGTGTGTGTGTGTGTGTGTGTGTGTGTCTGTCTGTGTATATGAGTGTCTTAGTTTACTACCTTTTCGCAATTGCTGTCATCTTCTTTTGTTTGTCTCCATGGCAGATAAACCAGAGGTCCTATCTGCTTTCAAATGATGCCAGAAATGTGGACACTAGATACCAAGGTCTGATAATCACCAGTTATGTGCCTATTACCTGGGCCCTATTCATCTACAAGAAGACTGTTCCATATGTCATGATTTCATTCACAGGGCACTTGTGGGAAGGAAAAACAAACTAATATTGAAAAGGTATGATTCACTCAGCCTTCACCGAAGCTGTATCTGGCTGAGACAAAGCAAGGAGCAAGATTGATGCATCTTCTCCTTCTTTGTTATCCACAAAAATTTTGAACAAACGTAAGAAAAGAAGTCTGTTGGTGCCTGCTACACCGTCGGCATCTCCTCTGAAAAGATCAAAATTTTGGTTCTGTCAGTATCCTTGGAACAGACTGCCTCCACACCTAAATCTGTGGCCCTTAAGGATCATAGTGCATCTGTGCAGTCTAAATTCTCGACATTTAAATTATAGGTGCTGACGTCTACCTCACTGATAACTTCTTCAGCACTGAGTTTACAATCTGAGGAACTAAACATTGTGACCCTTCCGAGAACTTCATATTCTTTCTTGATTGATCCTTTTTCGGGAAGGTTACCTTCACCTTTCTTGGAGAGACCAAAATCACCAACCACCCTGTCTGTGCATTCCACCAAAAGTTTAACTGGAGAGGCTGTTGAATAAGGTAGTGTGTGCGAGAAGATTGTCCAGAACCTTCTTAACTTCAGCTCCACCTGGTGTTGGAGCCGAACCTTCCTTCACCCCTCTAGTTTTTCATCCTCAGACTTCAGCTGAAGAATTAGAGTCTTCGGCTCCAAGCCTTCCGATGCCAACTGCATCAGTTCTGGAGTTATCCATATACTTGGAACAGGTTCTTGCAATGAGGTCTATGGTCCGTTTGGATCCAGAGACCACATAGAGCAGAGCCTGTCCTTTAGGCTCTGAGGAGCAGGAGTTGACTCTTTTTTTTTTTTTTTTTTTCAGAGTCTTCTCTGTGTGTTGCAGCATCTGCACGGATCATCTCTGCTCCAGTTTCTTTTGTGGGGGCTGTTTCTTCAGAGCATGGAGTGACCATGGTTCCAAGGGGTTTATTCTTGGTTCCGGGCTCCCTTCTCTCTTCAGGAGGGCCAACTTTCGAGGTGATGGAGAGAGCTCTGACCACTGTAGGCAGACAGTCAACCCCTTCTCCACCTTGAAGCAAGTATCCCTTCCTTCTCATGCCTGGATATTCAGCCTACACTCCCACTGGGTGATTGTATGCCAAAGCCTCAGGAACCCCAGATAATAGTTCTTTCCTCTTTTGATAATTCCCCCAGACCACCCCACTGAGGAGGTCCGTAAGAAGAGAAAGTGTAAGAGGAAACACTTAGATTCCCTGGAGGACTTAATCACTGAAGACACCAACTTCATTGAAGGAGAGGGATCCCCAAGGGTCACCACTAATGAGGTCTTCCTTGGAGACATCCTGTTCCAAAATCTTTCTTCCGAGGAGTCTGTGTACCTGCAGGCTTTTGCCACCTGACCATCTACCTCTTGGGTGACTCTGCCCACTGACAAGCTCATCCATTTGATATCTCAGTGGGCATGGAAAGGCCCCTGACACTATAGAACTTATCCCCAGGAGACCTGATAATTCTGTCGTCTTGGACAAAAATGCCTGGCTACTAATAGCTTTTGATACTTGGGTGCAGGGGATAATTTGCAGAGGCCTTTCAATTCCCTTTTCTCTTCCTCTCCTATATGAAAAAGTGAAGTCACAAAAAATGAAACTCTTGCACAAGTGTAACCACAAGTGTAAGCAAGAATACAGGCCAGAGCTCTCCTTGCCTGTATCTTCAAGATACAATAACTTAAAATTTGATTCGAAAATTGATCAAAACGATGATGTTCCAAGTAAGAGCACCAAGTTCGGGAATAAAACCGGTTATTTCCACTGTTATTGGTCTGGTTTCGGAATTTAAATACATTATTCTCAAACAATCTTTTAGAAAGAACTTTAGTAAAACATTTTGAAATATCCATATAAATAGTTTTATTGAAAGTACAGGTTATCCATTAACATTCCTATGTAGTAGCATTAAGGTAGGTGAGCGCTGAGTGTAAATCCGGAAACCCGACATCAGTAATGGTGGAAATAGCTGGTTTTATTCCTCTACTTGGTGCTTTTATTTGGAACATTGATCATCGTTTTGATCAATTCTCGAATCAAATTTCCTCTCCCATATGCAAAGAATTCGACGATGTTCCACCCAGTCAGAGGGAACAAGCAGATGTTCTTCGTGTTTCACTGTTGCAGTCATAACTGTAGGGTGCTCCTGCCGGCAGGCAGCCCGAGGTCGCCCAGAATCCCAAAGTCTGGGTCCGGCGTCGGCTGTATAAGCTAGTATCCTGACGTCAGTACGCCTTGGTACATAGCCCTCAGCCGACGCCATCTTCTCCAGTCTTTCTTGCCGTGCGGTGGAAAGCAGCTCGCAAAACGTTGGTTGGCGATTTTCGAACAGCGTATTTGGTTGTTGTCGGTCCGAAGTTCTTACTTCTCTTCTCAAAGCTAAGTACCCCGTTGGGGAATCTTTTTCTTGTTCCTCCGATGTCAGAAAAAGTTAATAATTGTATAGCGTGTGGGAAACAAATACCTCATAAAGATTTCCACTCTTACTGTCTACCTTGCTTAGGCCCTGACCACGACGTTTCTTGTTGTCGGTTCTGTGCCAGGTTCAACTCTCGTACTATCAAGCGCAGGTACGATTGGGCTTTAAATTATTTTGGCAGAATCTTCAATTATAGAATGTCGTCGGACACTACCGGAGTTCAAAAGAAGCGCAAAGACAAAGACAAGCCTCCGAGGTCCAAACAGGACTCATTGCAGCTGGAGCCAGCGTCTGGTTCGGCTGTCGTCAGTGAGGTGCTTTTGCAGCCCCTGTCGTCCGCCACTTCTGAACCGATGGCCGTTACGGACTCCCATGGGGAGCCATCCAGGCCCACTATTTTAACTGCTGCAGGACCTTCGGACGTCGCTCCTTCAGATGGGTCTGGAACCGCTGTGCAGGTACCGGCTTCTGAGGGGGTTTTCAGGCCTACTCACATCACTATTTCAAAGACAAAGACTCCTACTAAGTCTAAAGTTCCAGCTCAAGCTGCTTCTGAATCCACTCCCAAGACACAAAAACAATTATTGAGGATGGCTGAAGATTTGCTTACAATGATTAGGGGTTCTCACCCCCCTCCTGAGAAAAGGCCTCGACAGGATGTTACTCTGGATTCCTCTGACCAGGCTTCTGTATCTTCTGTTTCTTCCTCTGATCAGGACTATTCCTTTCCCCTTATGAGGATTCGGATGCTGAGGATTCTTTGCCCTCGGCCTCCGCCTGAGGATTTTTCTTTGGGGAAACCTTGCATGAGATGAGGGAACATTTTCATTGGGAAGGACAGGAATTTTCTGCTTCCAAAAAGAGGCTTAGAGAATTTCTTCTTCTTCCTCAGCATAGGCCTTTAGCTATCCCTCCTGTCTTGGACATTGTAGATGATGCTTTTTCTGAGGCTAATTTGAATCCTGATTCCATGCCTCCTGCTCCTTCTAAGCCTGATAGATTTTATAGGGTTCCTGACTCTCATTTATTTTTATTTAAAAACCCTTCTGCGGATCCTGAAACTATTTCTCAGGGCTCTAAGGCTGCTAAGGTTGCTACTTCTAAAAATCCTATTCCCTCTGAGTAGGATTCTCGTGCTTTAGACAGGTGGGGAAAAAAGGTATATACTTCTGCTACCCTGTCTGTAAGGGCTTTAAATTGCCAGTTTCATATGTTTAAATATCAGCAATTTCTTTTGTCTGTTTTAAAGCAAAAGCTTGCTTCCCTTCCTGCTTGTGCAGAGGATAAGGAACTTCAGGATGTTTTGCATGCTACTGAACAGGTTAACAAGCATAGCTTACATTGTGGTTTTGATGCTTTGGATGCTTCTTGCAGGGCTGCTGCCTCTGGTACTGTGATTAGGAGACATGCCTGGCTTCGTGAACAAAGTTTACCTGAACAGGTTAAGGCTAAGTTATTAGATGCCCCTGTTCAACAAGATGTTCTTTTGGTTCTAAGGCTGAGGAAGTTATTAAAAGATGGAAGAAAAGGCAAAGTCCATGCAGACTGTAAAAGATTTCTTGCAAGTTCAGCCTCCTAGATTTTCCAGGAATTGGCCCTCTAAAAATTGGTCCTTTCCCACGTCTGACAGGCCTCAAAGGGGAAGATATAGACGCTCCAGAGGTCGTGGTCAAGGCCAGACCTCTTACAGATCTAGACAATGGACTGCTTCTTCACCTAGAAGGGGAGAAGACAGATCCCAATCTCAAAGAAAGCAAACTCAATGACTCTCGGTTGGGCTTCAGGACCCCTTCACCTGGACGCCCCTCTCGGAGGAAAACTGTCTCTTTTTTACAGAAATTGGACTCATATTACCCAGGACAGATGGGTTACAAGTTCCACTTTCACACTTTGCCAAGGACTCACGGTTGGCCAGATCTGCCAAAACTTCAATGGTCAGAGGCCTTAACTCAAGTGGATGCTCTTCTGGCCATGAGGGCCATAGAGCCTGTTCCACTCTCGGAAATGGGAAAAGGGTTTTATTCAAGGCTGTTTCTGGTTCCCAGAAAACAAAACTCATGGAGACCTATTCTGGACCTTTCTGTGTTAAACACCTTTTTGGAAATTCCAAAGTTCAAGATGCTTACTCTGCAACAGCTGATTCCAATGCTCTCTCAGGACGCCTGGATGGTGACATTGGACTTAAAGGAAGCCTATTTGCATATCCCTATCAAACAAGAACGCAGGAAATTCCTCAGGTTCAAGGCAGGTTCGAGGCACTTTCAATTCTCTGTTCTGCCCTTTGGTTTATCTACTGCCCAGAGTCTTCACCAAGTGCCTGGCACCAGTAGTGGCTTACTGCAGACTTCAGGGGATCCAGATTTACCCCTATTTGGACGACTGCCTTATTCAGGCAGACAGCAAAGATCTTCTGCTTCAACTTCTGGACTTTGTTCAACGTCTTCTCCTACTACTGGGATTCTCAGTGAACATAAAAAAGTCACATTTGATCCCTTCTCAACAAATGGTATTCTTGGGAGCCCTCTTAAATACAACCTTACAAAGGGCCTACCTCACTCCAGAAAAACAAACTCAGCTGGCTTCTACTTTCAACACCTTAGCAACTCTATCTCAGCTCACTGCAAGGAAATTCCTGCAGGCTCTGGGCTACATGGCTTCCTGCATTCTGTTGATTCCAAACGCAAGGCTTCACATGAGAAAGCTTCAATGGTATCTGAAAAGTGTATGGTCACAGCATCACCACGATCTGGATATTCTGATTCCTCTGATCCCCTGCCTCCAGAAGGAGTTCCTCTGGTGGTCCAGGGCATGCACTTTAAACGAAGGAAAACCTTTTCGTCTCCCTCAACCTACTCAAATCCTAACCACGGACGCCTCGGATTATGCTTGGGGAGCACACTTTCTAGACAATTGCCAGCAGGGAACCTGGACAAAGGACCATCTTCACTGGCACATCAATCTGAAGGAAATGTTGGCAGTTCAAAATGCCCTTTTAGCCTTCAAAACCTTTTACAACCAGGGCCTCTGCTAATTGACAGACAACACCACGGTCATGTGGTACATCAACAAGCAGGGGGGTTCTCATTCATACCCCCTTTGCAGACTAGCTATGGGTTTATGGGACACAGCTCTAAATTTGAATCTGCATCTCCAGGCTCAATTCATTCCAGGGAAACAGAATCTCTTAGCAGACAGCCTGAGCAGAAACATTTCAGATCCTCACAAATGGATGCTAGACACCAACTTGTTCAACAGGATTACTGCAGTTTGGGGATGTCCCCAGATAGATCTGTTTGCATCCCATCTCAATCATCAGCTGCCTCGCTTTTGCACCAGGTCCTTCCACAAAACAGCATGGAGAGTGGATGCCCTGTCCTTCAGCTGGAGAAGCCTTTCAGCATATGCCTTCCCTCCTCTTCCTCTACTGCCTCGGGTACTACTGAATATAAAACAGGACAAGCCCAAGTTCCTCATCTTGATTGCTCCAAATTGGCCTCGACAGTTTTGGTATCCAACCTTAAAGCTCCTGTTCTCGGGGCCTCCTTGGATTCTCCCACTGAACCCTTCGCTTCTATCCCAGCATCAGGGTCAGTTACTACATTCCAATCTCAAGACCCTTTGCCTGGCAGCTTGGCTCTTCAAAGGAATTTGATTTCCTCTAGTCTTCCCAAAGAAGTTTTGGATGTTCTTTTGGAAGCTAGACGGCCTAGCACTAGGAAATCCTATGCCTCTAAATGGAAGAGGTTTTCTATTTGGATGCAGGACCGAGGCTCTGATCCTCAGGTTCCTGATCTCTCCTCTATTTTGCTTTACCTTCGAACTTTTATCTAAAGGACTTTCCTTTTCTTCCATTAAGATTCATGCTTCTGCTATCTCTGCATTTCAGTTCTGATCCTCCTGTTTTTTCACATCCTTTGGTGAAGCAGTTCTTGAGAGGGGCTAAAAATTTGCGACCTCCAAGGACCCCTCCTGTCCCTGCCTGGGATCTTAATTATGTCTTAGAAAAACTTACTTTGCCTCCTTTTGAGCCTGCTGCATCTTCAGATATTAAGTTTCTATCCTGGAAGACTGTTCTTTGTTAGCATTGACCTCTGCCAGAAGGGTCTCAGAGTTGCAAGCTCTCATGGCTGTGGAACCATACCTTATTTTCCATCAGGACAGAGTATCCTTGAGGACCAATCCTACTTTCATGCCTAAGGTGATTTCAAAGTGGCTTTAAATCAGACAATTCACCTTCCTACTTTCTTTCCAAATCCTCAAAATAAAGGGGAAAGGATTTTGCATTCATTGGATGTGCACAGACAGTTAAGATTTTACTTGGACAAGACTAAAGATTTCAGAAAGTCTAACCAATTGTTTGTTTCCTTTGCCTCCAGTTCTCTTGGAAAACCTATTTCTAAACAAACTATTTCCAAATGGATTGCTTATGGAATCAGATTTTGTTACACTCATCATGGGAAACAGTTTCCAGGGACCATTAGAAGTCATTCTACTAGAGCAGCTGCTACTTCTACAGCTTTCCTCAGAGGAGTCCCTACCAAGGATATCTTGGAAGCTGCCACTTGGAGTTCTGTGCATACTTTTTCCAAGCACTACAATCTCCCCTTGTTTTCTAAGTCTAGGGCAGGCTTTGCCTCTGCTGTCTTGCAGGGTATTCTTGCCTCCCCTTCTTCTATCTAAAGCCTCCTCCCCTCTACACTGCTTTGGGATTCCACCCTACAGTTATGACTGCAACAGTGAAACACGAAGAACATAGTACAGTTGTGTACACCTACCATAAATGTAGATGTTCGAGTGTCTTCACTGTTGCAGTTTGGGTTTCCCTCCCTCCTATCCCATCTTTTTTTTTTCTCTTATTTGTGGTGTATTTGTGTTTCCTTGTTGGATTCATTTTTGATTTGTTGGGGACTTCTGACATCTAGGGCAAGAAAGGCTGGAGAAGATGGCGTCGGCTGAGGGCTATGTACCAAGGCGTACTGACGTCAGGATACTAGCTTATACAGCCGACGCCGGACCCAGACTTTGGGATTCTGGCCGACCTCGGGCTGCCTGCCGGCAGGAGCACCCTACAGTTATGACTGCAACAGTGAAGACACTCGAACATCTACATTTATGGTAGGTGTACACAACTGTACTTTCTAGAAATCCAGAAACTGCCAGAAATACAGCATCATCCAAGAAGTCCCACCAGACTAGACAGAATCCGGAACTTACTCAAGATTCTTTCTAGTGCCAAAAAAGACAGGAGACTGGATACCAGTTTTGGATCTGAGTGTATTGAACAAGTTAGTTCATCAAATCAAATTCTGGATGGTCACTGTACAGTCCATGCTTCCATTTTTGGAAAAGGACGACTGGATGTGCTCAATAGATCTTCAGGATGCACATTACCATATAAAAATGGACAAATGATCCAAAAGGTGGCTCCACTTCTGGCTCGGAGCCAGTCACTGCCAATTCAGAGGTCTGCCCTTTGGCCTTACCACAGTCCCCAGGGTGTTCAATGCATGGCAGCAGTAGCAGCTCAATTGAGACTACAGAGATTCTGAGTGTTTCTGTATCTGCATGATTGGCTCATTACCGCTTCGACCAGCCACCAGTTGTTACAAGTGAAGGAAAAGGTAGTTTGTGTCTGTTCCTTTCTGGGAATAACTGTAAACTATGAAAAATCAAAACTGACCCCAACTCCGAACTTAGAAGTCATAGGAGTGCTCCTAAATACCCGAACTTCCATAACATCCTTGTCCTCTGTGAGGCTACAGAAAATAAAAATTCAGGTCCAGAGGATCATTAGCAACAGGAAAGTTATCAGTCATTTAGTCTTACAAGTACTAGGCTCCATGGTGGCAACAGTAACCCTAGTTCCCTTAGCAAGATATCACATGAGAATTCTACAGTGGTTGCTTGAGTGTCAGTGAGCAGTACTGTACCAGTCAGTGTTGGACCTGATCTTGATCACCAATCTTTGCAGAAAAGGTTTAGCTTGGTGGATACACTCCAAAGACATCCTTCTAGGCTATCCCTTTGTCCCACCACAGCCCAAAGCCATAGTGATCACGGACGCCTCCCAGATGGGGCGTGGGAATCATTATCTGGGAAAGACTGTCTGAGGCACTTGGTCCCCTGTAGAGGCCAACTTGCATATCAGTGTCCTGGAGTTAAGGGCAGTGCTGTTAGTGTTGCAAGCCTTTCAGACTGTCCTTTCTTCAGGAACAAGTGCGATTCAAACAGATATGTCAATGGTTTGTTATGTCAACAAACAGGAAGGAACCAAATCCTATCCACTAACTAAAGAAGCTCTCAGAGTTTGGCAATGAGAGATCTCGTCCAACCACTTTCTGATACCAGTGCACATTCTGTGGAGTTCCATTGTGATAACAAACGAACTAAGCAGGTGTATTCTTCTGCCTAGTGAGTGGTCAGTCAATCCAAAGGTGACAGAAAAGATTTTTTGTCAGCGGGACCAACCTTGCTGCATTCTATTTGCCTCTCCCTTAAACAGCAAGTGCAGCAACTATTTTACCCTGATCCTCCCTCTGGGTGAGACCGCAAGAGATGCTCTTCGATACACTTGGACCTCCAGACTGCTGTATGCCTTTCCTGCGGTTCCCCTAATTCCAAGCTTCCTACAGAAAGCAATCAGGCTGAAGAGCAAAGTAATCCTCATTGCACCTTATTGACCTCAACAGGTATGGTTCCCCTTCCTTTGGGCTTATCTGATTCAGCAACCTTGGATTCTGGACCTGGTGCCAGATGATCTATGCCATCCAGAGGAACTACTTCATCCAAACATTGTGAACCTCAAGCTGACAGTGTGGTTTCTCCACTTATATTAATAGCCAGGCTTCCTTCACTTTCTTCCCTGATGCACGGCATTCTTTTGGCTTCACATAAACCAGCTACATGCAATCTCTATACTAGTAAATGGAGAAGATTTACTTTTTGGGCTTGTGATAAGAATGTTGATCCTTTTTCATTGCCCTTTGATGAGATCCTATAATTTTTAGCTTCACTTTTTGAAACGGGAGGCTCTCTATCTGCAATAAAAATTCAGTTCGCAGCTTTTTTTAATTTCCATAATGGTTTTGGAGAATCTTCTTTGGGTTCTCATAAACTTTGTAAACCATTTTTAAAAGAAATACTTTTGTTAAAACCACCATACAAAGATCGTAGTCCTCCTTTGGATTTAAACTTAGTACTACAGATCATTGTTCAGCCTCCCTTTGAGCCATCAGCTAAATGTGATCTAAAGTTTTCATCCTGGAAGACTATATTCTTAGTGGCAGTAACTTCTGCCAGAAGAATTTCAGAAATACAGGCCTTATCATGTAAACCTCTTTATCTGGTTTTCCACGAAGATAGAGTTTCACTAAGACTCAATCCCTTCTTTTTACCTAAGGTTGTCAGTCAAATATTAAACAGACTTTTCATTTACCAGTATTTTTTTTCCTAATTTTTCTAATAAAGGTGAATTTTGCTTATGTTTACTAGATGTTCACAGAGAACTATGCTTCTGTCTACACAGAACCAAGAATGTAAGAAAATCCGATCAATTATTTGTGTCGTCCTAATCTACAACATTTAGCTAACCAGTGAGCAAAGTAATGCTAGCCAGATGGCTCAAAGAGTGTATTTAGTTTGTCTTTAATAAGAAGAAAATCAGTGTACCTAGACTGTTAAGGGCACATTCTACATGAGCTGTTGCTGCTTCAGCAGTTTTTCAGTCTCTGGCTTCCATGAATGATATTTGTGCAGCAGCAAATTGGGCTAATCCTTATACCTTTATTGCTCATTACAAATTCAGTATGGTCTCCAGGGGGAAAACATCTTTTCATTCTGTTGTGCTGAGGGGGAGGGGGTAGGACCCATATAGCTTAGGCTGCTGTAGCAATGAACTTTTAGAACATCTGCTGCTGTGGTTAAGCTTACTTACACAACTGTACTTTCAGTGTTTAGTAGCTATGTTAACTTCTGGATGTAAAATACAGTCTACAAGACTGAGATCAGTGGAATCTTTGATGGAGGAAAGGCAGTATTGAATGTGTTTTGTACCCAGGTAACCTGTTGTAGTTCCTTTACACTTTGTTTGCAGACTAACATGTGATCTTAGTATACTGTTACTAGATATAGTGTTCCATTGAACTTGGGTGTCACAGTAAGGCACTATACCTAATTTCCATTGTGAAGCTAAATGATCTCTGCTCAAAGTCAGGTTGCAACTAATGTTCTGAATATATGGGGCACTCAGTTTGTGCACCTGACAAAAGTCATACATATTTCACTAGACATGGCAACATTTCTCTTAACTCATATAAGGTTTCCCTAAATTCCATGTGTACTAGAGATAATGTGCTGCTTTGTAGGTCAGTATTCAGATGCAGTGAAGTCTTTTGGGATGAGATTGCAATCTTGACTGTGTTTTGTACATTAGTATTATTTTATAATTGCCTAATCCTTTTATTTTGAACTGTCATTGTGTTACTGACATTTACTGAAAGGGGAAAAAAAAGTGACACCCGTACAACTGACAGATGTTTTGAATATAGAACAAATGTATGCTTTGTGATGGCTGTCTGCTGAACATGTGAAGTGTGTGATGTTCTTCGTGTTTCACGGTTGCAGTCATTACATTTGGGTAATCTGCTGGCTGGTTGCCCTCAGTCAGCCTGAATAACAAAATCTTGGGTCCTGCGTCGGTTGCTGTCTCCTCTTCCATGACGTCAGGTCATCAGGGGTTCAAAACATGCAGCCGACACCATTTTAATCAGTCTTTCTTGCCGCGTGGTGCCTGAAGCAGAAGCAGTTCGCAAGTGCCAGTCGGCCTACTCTTGAAATTTTCATTTTCGAGTTTCAGAACCCAAGTCTTAAAACTAAAGCTAAGTACCCCATTGGGGAAACTTTTTCTTGCTCCTTACCGATGTCAGTAAAAGTTAATAACTGTATTACTTGTGGGAAGCAAATACCTCATAAGGATTTTCATTTGTACTGTATTCCTTGCCTAGGCTCTGACCACAACATGCTGTCGGTTTTGTGCTAAATTTAACCAACACACTATTAAGCGTCGGTATATTTTTGCTTCTAAATACTTTGGTTCAAAATTTAACTATCCTGAAATGTTGTCTGCTAGCAATCCAACTACCGGAATTCACAAAAAATGCAAAGAAAAAGACAGAGACAGACCGTCGAGTTCCAAAACCGACGAAGCTTCTCCTAAGCCAGTCGCCGGTACTCAGTGAGGCGCTTTCGCAACCCCTGATGCCTGCTACTTTTGAGTTGCAGGCCTCTACCGAGACCCATTCGGAGCTCGATATGCCGCGAGATTCTTCAAGTATTGAACCTGCGGATGTCTCTCCCTTGGATGGGTCCGGAGCCGCTGAGCAGGCACCGGCTTCTGAGGGTGTTTTCAGGCGTAAAGATTTCTATATTCAACCGACGCCATCATCAAAAACAAGGCCAAAACCAACTACTATGTCTAAAAAAACAACGCATGAGCCACACGCTCAGGCCCCTATGCCTAAAAAACAAATGATCAAAATGGCTGAGGATTTAATTGATCAGGGGTTCCCAACCCCCTCCTGCTAAGAGGCCTAGGCAAGGCACTGATTATGAATCTACAGATCAGGTTTCCATTTCTTCTGATTCCTCTTCTGATCAGGAATTTTCTATCCCCCCTTGTGACGACTCTGATGCAGAAGAATCCATCCCTTCTGCTTCTCCTCCTGAGGATTTTTCTTTTGGAGAGGCTTTGCATACCTTAAGGGAACATTTTGATTGGGAGAATCAGGACTTTTCAGAATCCAAAAAGAGGCTTAGGGATTTTCTTCTTCCTCAGCATAGGCCTTTGGCTTTACCTCCTGTTTTAGACATTGTTGATGTTTTCTCAGACTCCAGCATGGCTCCTGATTCCCTGCCTCTGGCTCCTAGTAAGCCAGACAGATATTACAGGGTTCCTGACTCCCACAAGTTTCTTTTCAAAAATCCTACTGCTGACCCTGAAATTATTTCTCAGGGTCCCAAGGGTGTTAAGGCTTCTACAGCTAAAAATCCTACCCCTTCTGATAGAGACTCCAGGGCTGGATAGATGGGGTAAGAAGGTTTATACGTCTGCAACCTTGGCAATCAGGGCTTTAAACTGCCAGTTCCATATGCTTAAGTATCAACAGCTGTTATGGGCTGACTAAAACAGAAAATTATGTTGATTTCTGATTGTGTGGAAAATAGAGTTACAGAATTCATTGCATTCAGCAGAACAGGTTGGAAAGCATACTTTGCAATGTGGTTTTGATTCCTTGGAGGCCTCTTGCAGGGCTGTCATAACTGGATCTGTGACAAGAAGGCATGCTTGGCTCAAGGAGCAAAATCTGTCTGATCATGTTAAAGCTAAATTGTTGGATGCTCTTTTACATCAGGACAGTCTGTTTGTAATAAGGCCGAAGAGGTTTTAAAAAAGATGGAAGACAAAGCTAAATCTATGCAAACTGTAAAAGATTTCTTGCAATGCAGCCACCCAGGTTCAGTAGACACTGGCCTACTAAGAATTGGTCCTTTCCTGTGTCCAACAGAGCTGCTCAGGCCAAACCCAGATGATCCAAAGGCTCCAGGTTTCAGTCACAAGGATCTTACAGGTCAAAACAATGGGGTACCTCCACCTCCAAATCAGGAGGTAGCAAAGCACCACCCTACAGTAAACTGTCTCAGTGACTTTCCTCTGCCATCTCCAAGCACTTATCTTTTGGCAGCCCCTTTGGGGGGAAAATTAGCACTTCATGCTCAAAATTGGCATCTAATTACCCAGGACAAGTGGGTCTTAAATATAGTATCCCATGGGTACAGATTTCATTTCCACACGTTGCCAATTCCAAACGGATGGCCAGATCTGCCACCAAATCAGTGGCAGAGGCCCAGAAACAAGTCATGTCCCTCATGGATATGGGGGCTATCCAACCAGTACCAGAAAATTAAAAAGGACAAGGGTTTTATTCAAGACTTTTCTTGGTACACAGAAAAGACAAATCATGGCGTCCAATTCTGGACTTATCCATCCTAAATACTTTCCTAGACGTTTCAAAATTCAAAATGCTGACTACAGCAGCTACTGCCTATGCTAGGCAAGAATGGTTGGTAACTCTAGACTTAAAAGAGGCTTACTTTCATATCCCAATCAGGGAATCTTGCAGAAGATACCTCCGCTTCAAAGCAGACTGTTTGCATTACCTGTTCTCTGCACTGCCCTTTGGCTTATCGACTGCACCCAGAGTCTTCAAAAAGTGCCTTGCACCAGTAATTGCATTTTGCAGACAAAGAAGCATTCAAATTTATCCATCTCTGGATGATTGTCTCATTCAGGCAGAGGACAAGGACACTCCTCTTCAGCATCTGGCGTTTGTAAAAAGGCTTTTAGCATGCCTAGGGTACACCATAAACAAAAAGAAATCACAAATGGTACCCTCTCAAATAATTACATTCCTGGGTGCAAGCTTGAATACAACTGCCCAGATGGCTTACCTCACGCCAGACAAACAAATTCAGTTGACAACATACTTCAAACAATTGACAACAAAAACCCAGCTATATCTGCAAGACAAATTCTGCAGGCTTTGGGGTTCATGGCATCCTGCATTCTACTAATTCCATATGCCAAGACTGCATGTGAGGAAACTTCAGTGGTACCTAAAAAGCTTATGGAGTCAACATTGTCACAGCCTGGAAACAATGATTCCTCTCATTCCCTGCCTGCAACAGGAGTTCCTTTGGTGGGCAAAGGCATGTCACCAAAACAAGGGACTGTCATTCATTCTACCCCCTGCCACCCAAACCCTAACTACAGATGTATCAGACTATGCTTGGGGGGCCCATCTGGCAGGGAGATGCATTCAGGGCAAATGGAGCCCAAATCAAATGCATCTACGTATCAACCAGAAAGAAATGCTAGCTGTACAGAATGCTATGACAGCCTTCAAGGACTTCCTTCATCCAGGACAACTACTGATAAAGACGGACAACACCACAGTTATGTGGTACATAAACAAGCAGGGGGGTACCCACTCCTACCCCCTTTGCAGAATAGCCATGGCCTTGTGGAACACAGCCTTGACTTACCAAATACATCTTCAAGCTTAATTCCTGCCAGGAAAGCAAATACTCTGGCAGACGACCTAAGCAGAATTCTTATGGACCCACACGAATGGAAACTGGATTCACAAATCTTCAGCATGTTGACACGAAAATGGGGATCCCAGACATATATCTATTTGCCTCTCCCCAAAACTATCAGTTGGACAAATTCTGCGCAAGAACTCATCACAAAAAAAGCATGATGTTCATCGTGTTACACTGCTGCAGTCATCACACTTGGGTGATCTGCCGTCAGGTGGTCCCGCAGTCGGCCCGAGTTCCATAGTCTTGGTCTGGCGTTGGTTGCTGTCACTTCTTCCCTGACGTCAGTGCGACAGGGGTATAAAAGAGGCAGCAGACGCCATTTTCTCCAGTCTTTCTTGCCACGCGGTGCCCGTAGCAGAAGCAGTTCGCAAGTGCCGGTCGGCCGACTCCTGAGATATTCAAATCGAATTTCAGACCGAAGTCTTCAATAAAGCTAAGTACCCCTTTGGGGAACCTTTTCTTGCCTCAGACCGATGTCAGAAAAAGTTAATAATTGCATTTCTTATGGGAAGCAAATACCTCATAAGGATGGTCATTCTTATTGCATTCCTTGCCTAGGCCCAGACCACGACGTCACTGGTTGTCGGTTTTGTGCTAGGTTTAACAAACGAACTATTAAACATTGGTTTGATTTCGCCCGACATTATTTTGGTAGAAAATTTAATTATACCATGCCGTCGGAGCAACCGACGACTGGGATGTATAAAAAGCGCAAAGATAAGGACAGGCAGCTGAGATCCAAACCAGACACCGAGGCCTCTGCTATGCCAGTCGCTGGTTCTCCGGTTTTATGTGAGGCACCTACGCAGCCCCCGACGACTGCCGATTTAGAACCCCAGGCTGCATCCGACTCCCAAGCGGAGATTACTGGGCCTCCAGAGCCTTTATCTTTAGGTCCTTCCGATTCCATTGCTGAAGGGAATTCCAGTGCAGTTGAAAGGCCTTCAGTTGCTGAAGGTGTCTTCAGACCGACTACACTTACTATTAAATCCTATGCAAAGCTAAAAACTCCTTTAAAGGTAAAGAAGCCTGTACAGCAGTCTCCTGTACAAGGCCCCATACCTAAGAAACAGATGCTCAAGATGGCTGAAGACTTAATTACCCTAATCAGGGGTTCCCATCCCCCTTCTGACAAAAGGCCTAGAGGACGCTTCGTCTGACTAGGTTTCCATTTCCTCAGACTCTTCTGAGGAACATGACTACTCCTTTCCCCCTTATGAAGATTCTGATGCTGAAGAGTCAATTCTTTCAGCTTCTCCCCCAGAAGACTACTCTTTTGGGGAAACTTTACATACCATGAGGGAACATTTCCACTGGGAAGGCCAGGATTACTCTGATTCTAAGAAAAGGCTCCGAGAGTTCCTCTTACTACCCCAGCACAGACCTCTTGCTATTCCTCCTGTGTTAGACATTGTGGATGATGTTTATTCAGAATCTAGCCTTAACCCAGATTCATTACCTCCTGCACCAGTCAAACCAGATAGATACTACAGAGTCCCTGACTCACACAAATACCTATATAAAAGCCCTGTTGCTGACCCAGAAACCATTTTCCAGGGTCCCAAAGGGGTTAAGGCCTCTATTGCTAAAAGTCCTGTACCCCCTGAAAGGGATTCTAGAGCACTAGACAGATGGGAAAAGAAAGTATATACCTCAGCTACTCTAGCTACGAGGGCCTTAAACTGCCAGTTTCACATGCTGAAATATCAGCAATATTTGATGTCTCAATTAAAACAAAAAATGCTCACACATATAGAGCAGCCTGATTACAAGGAAATGCAAGATTTGTTGCATGCAGCAGAACAAGTGGGAAAACATACTTTGCAATGTGGATTTGATTCATTGGAAGCTTCCTGTAGAGCAGCAGTAACAGGGTCCGTCATTCATAGGCATGCTTGCTTAAAAGAACAAACTTTACCTGATCATGTTAAAGCAAAGTTATTGGATGCACCTTTACAGCAGGATGATGTCCTTCAAGAATGCATCTGCAGTCCTTACAAATGGGTTGTCCTGTCGTCAGGCAGCCCTTCGGTCGGCCGGATTCCAAAGTCTGGGTCTGGCCTCGGCTGGTGTCGCACTTCACCCGACGTCATAGCTGCAGTTATTCGGGTATAAAGGCATCAGCCGACGCCATTTTCCCCAGTTTTTCTTGCCACGTGGCGCCCGAAGCAGAAGCTGTTCGCAAGTGCCGGTCGGTCAGAACCAGAGATTACTACCGAATACTACTACCGAAGACTTCTAAAAAGCTAAGTACCCCGTTGGGGACTCTTTCTTGCCTCAGCCGATGTCAGAAAAAGTGAATAACTGTTTAACTTGTGGGAAACAAATACCTCATAAAGATTTCCACTCTTACTGCTTACCTTGTTTTAGGCCCAGACCACGACGTAGCAGCTTGTCTAGCCTGTGCTTCTTTTAACCGGCGGACACTTAGACGTCGGTCGGAATTTGCTGAGGAGTTTTTCGGCTCCGATTTTGCTTATATTATGCCGTCGGATCCTCCGACTATGCAAATATCTAAAAAGCGCAAGGAAAAGGACCGACACGTTTTATTTGGTGTGAAAGCAGAAGAGGTTTTAAAGAAAATGGAGGATAAGGCAAAATCTATGCAGACGGTCAAGGATTTTTTACAGGTTCAACCCCCTTGTTTCAACAGAAATTGGCCAACCAAAAACTGGTCCTTTCCACCTTCTGACAGACCACAGAGGGGCAAATACAGACGCCCAAGGGGCAGTGGTCAGCCTCAAGGATCTTACAAGCCTCGACAATGGGGTTCCACAACCCAGAAAGGAGGAGAAGACAGGCCACAAACCTTCAGAAGACCATCACAATGACTTACCCCTCAGACAGCCAAGCAAATCCCTCTTGGCAGCTCCCTTGGGAGGAAAACTTGCACTTTTTGCAGCCAATTGACATATCATCACAAAAGACAAATGGGTCCTGAATATTGTATCTCAAGGTTACAGGTTCCACTTTCACACTTTACCAAGGAAAAAAGAAATGCCAAACCTGCCACTAAATCAATGGGCAGAGGCTCAAAGACAAATTACAGCTCTCATGGACATGAGAGCCATTCAACAGGTTCCTACACAGGAGCAAGGACAAGGATTTTACTCAAGACTCTTTCTGGTTCCATGAAAGGACAAAGCCTGGAGACCCATTCTGGACCTTTCAATTCTAAACACATACCTGGAAGTACCCAAATTCAAGATGCTCACACTACAGCAACTTCTTCCCATGCTGGGCAAGAAGGCTTGGCTAGTAACGTTGCACCTCAAGGAGGCATACCTGCATGTCCCTATCAGACAAAATTGCAGAAGATACCTCCGATTCATAGCAGGTTCAACTCATTACCAGTTCTCTGCACTGCCCTTTGGCTTATCTACTGCGCCCAGGGTCTTCACAAAATGCCTGGCATCAGTAATTGCATACTGCAGACAAAGAGGAATCCAAATATATCCATACCTGGACGACTGCCTTATTCAGGCAGACAGCAAGGACATTCTTTTAAAACATCTGGTGTTTGTAAAAAACCTACTAAGTTGCCTAGGGTACACAGTAAACGAAAAGAAATCAAAACTAGTGCCCTCACAAGACAACAATATTCCTGGGTGCCAGCTTAAATACAATGGCCCAGATGGCTTATCTCACGCCAGACAAGCAAGAACAACTGACTCAATACTTCAAAATGATAGCAACAAAGATCCAACTCCCTGCAAGAAAAACTCTGCAGGCCTTGGGATTCATGGCATCTTGCATACTACTAATACCATATGCCAAACTGCATATGAGGAAATTACAATGGTACCTGAAAAGCGTATGGACTCAACACAGCCACAGCTTGGAAACAATAATACCACTCATTCCCTGCCTTTAACAGGGGTTTTAATGGTGGGCTCAGGTATGTCACTTCAACAAGGGTCAGCCTTTCACCTTGCCCACAGCCAGGCAAACAATGACAACAGATGCATCGGATTACGCTTGGGGAGCACACATGGCAGGACAGTGTATTCAGGGCAAATGGTCTGCAGATCAAGTGCATCTCCACATCAATCAAAAAGAGATGCTAGCTGCACAAAATGCCCTAACAGCTTTCAAGGACCTCCTACATCCAGGACAACTTCTAATAAAGACGGACAACACCACAGTGATGTGGTACATAAACAAACAAGGGGTCACACATTCCTACCCCCTATGCAGGTAAGCAATGACCTTGTGGAACACAGCACTGACATACCAAGTTCAACTACAAGCACAATTACTGCCAGGAAAGAAAAATACATTGGTAGATGAACTAAGCAGAAATATCATGGATCCTCACGAGTGGAAACTAGACCCACAAGTATTCACAATGATAACTCAAAAATGGGGGAGCCCAGACATAGATCTGTTTGCCTCCTCCCAAAACTACCAACTGCGAAAGTTTTGCACAAGGACATACCACACACTAGCTTGGAAAGTGGACACGCTCTCATTCAGCTGGAAACACTAACAGTGTATGCCTTTCCTCCACTTCTGGCAAAGGTGCTGCTAAAAGCCAGATTAGAGAGACCACAAATGATACTTATTGCTCCAGACTGGCCACGCCAACACTGGTATCCAGTAGTAAGGAACATGGCTCAAGGCCCACCAAGGATTTTACCTCATATTCCTCACCTGCTGACTCAGCAAAACAATCAGATTCTACACAGCCAGCTCAAGACTTTAAATCTGGCTGCATGGCAGATTATCTAAACAACCAGTCAACACTTCTCTCTACAGCTGTTATGGATGTCATTCTGGAGGCCAGGAGACCCAGCACCAGGAAAGCCTACTCAGACAAATGGAAAAGATTCTGCGCCTGGAACCAGGCTAAAGGCCAAAATCCTCTTGTCCCAAGTATTCCTCAGATTCTGCAATATTTAACTGAGAAGTTGTACAAAGGCCTTTCCTTTTCATCTATAAAGATCCATGCTTCAGCTATTTCAGCTCATTACAACACGGATCCTCCTATTTTTTCACATCCATTGTTAAGACAGTACCTCAGAGGGGCTAAGAACATAAGTCCGCCCCGAAGAGCAGCAACACCTACTTGGGACTTCAGTTTTGTTTAGGAAAAACTTACACTACCGCCCTTCGAGCCAGCTTTTTCAGCTGATTTACAGTTTTTGTCATGGAAAACTGCCCTGCTGCTAGCAATAACTTCAGCATGAAGAGTCTCAGAGCTACAGGCCCTAATGGCAGTGGAGCCTTTCATCATTTTTCATCAAGACAGAGTCTCTTTACGAACTAACCCTTCCTTTATGCCAAAGGTAGTATCCAGTGTGGCTCTAAACCAAACCATTCATTTACCCACCTTTTATCCAAAACCCCAGAATAAAGGGGAAAGGCACCTACACTCTTTGGACATTCACAGGCAATTACGTTTCTACTTGGATAAAACAAAAGTTTTCAGAAAATCTGATCAGCTCTTTGTATCCTATGCTGCAGGATCTCAAGGAAAGCCTATATCAAAGCAGACCATTTCAAAATGGATAGGACATTGTATCCGTTTCTGCTACACACACCATGGGAAGCCTGTACCTGCTAACATTAGGCCTCATTCCACCAGGGCTACAGCAACATCAGCAGCCTTCCTCAGAGGGGTACCAACCAAGGATATTTTGGAAGCTGCAACTTGGAGTTCAGTGCACACCTTCACCAAGCACTACCACTTAACTCTATACTCAAAAACCAGAGCTGGCTTTGCCACTGCATTTCTGCAGGGCCTACTAGCTTCTCCAAACCCTGTGTAGTACCAACCGCCCAGCCTTAGCTTTGGGATTCAACCCAAGTGTGATGACTGCAGCAGTGTAACACGATGAACATAGTACAGTTTTGTACCTACCATAAATGTAGATGTTCGAGTGTTCACACTGCTGCAGTCCAGGTTACCCTCCCACCTTCCCCTCTTCTTACCTGGATTTTACCTATAGCTCTCTGTTTATACAATCTCTAAGATGTATTTCTATATGGTGTATTTGCTTACAGCTGTAGCTTTTGTTTTCTACTTATGTAATTTACTTAGGATTATGTATTGCCTTCCTATTTGGGGGCACCTGACATCTGGGGCAAGAAAAACTGAAGAAAATGGCATTGGCTGCCTCTTTTATACCCCTGTCACACTGACGTCAGAAGACGCGACAGCAACCGATGCCGGACCAAGACTTTGGAACTTGGGCCGACTGCAGGACCGCCTGACGGCAGATAACCCAAGTGTGATGACTGCAGCAGTGTGAACACTCGAGCATCTACATTTATGGTAGGTACAAAACTGTACTTTAAGCAGATGCTCTATCCTTCAGCTGGAAAAACCCATCAGTCTATGCCTTTCCCCCTCTGCCTGTACTCTCCAAGGTCTTACTAAAAGTCAGACAGGAAAAAACAAAAATGATTCTGATTGCTTCGGTCTGGCCTCGCCAACACTGGTACCTGCTTCTAAGGAATATGTCACACCTTCCTCCGTGTTACTTGCCTCAAACACCTCATCTGTTGTCTCATCAGAACTATCAAATTCTGCACACTAAGCTCAAAACTCTGAATTTTGCTGCATGGCTCATCAACTAATTTCGCCAATCACATCTCTCAGTAAACCTGTGACGGATGTCATTTTGAAGGCTAGAAGGCCTAGTACTAGAAAATCTTATGCTGATAAATGGAAGAGATTCTGTGCTTGAAACCAAGCACAAGGAATAGACACAGCAAAGCCCGATATTCCTCAGATTTTGCAATACTTAACTGAGATGCTTCACAAGGTCCTATCTTTTTCTTCCATAAAAATCCATGCCTGTGCCATCTCGGCTCATTGCAACACAGAGTCTCCTCTTTTTTCTCATTCCCTGCTAAAGCAGTACCTCAGAGGGGCCAAAAATTTAAGGCCTCCCAGGAGAGCATCAACTCCTGCATGAGATCTTAATTTTGTACTGGAAAAACTCACCCTGCTTCCTTTGAAACCAGCTGCTACTGCGAATATAAAATGTCTTTCTTAGAAGACCGCCTTTCTTTTAGCAGTCACTTCAGCTAGAAGGGTATTAGAACTACAGGCTCTCATGGCAGTGGAGCCTTTCATTATTTTCTACCCAGACAGGGTGGCCCTCAGGAACAATCCTTCTTTTATGCCTAAGGTGGTGTCCAGTGTGGCTCTTAACCAGACCATTCACCTGCCAACTTTTTTTCCCAAATCCGCAGATCAAGGGGGAGCAGATTCTGAATTCATTGGATGTACACAGACAACTAAGATTCTACTTAAACAGGACAAAATCTCTAAGAAAGTCTGAGCAACTGCTGATGGCATTTGCTGCAGGAACTGAGGGGAAGGCTGTATCAATGCAGACTCTTTCAAAATGGATAAGCCATTGTATTAGTTTCTGCTACTTGCACCATGGTAAACCTGTGCCCAAGGGGATCGGATCCCATTCCATCAGGGCTGCTTCTACTTCTGCAGCCTTTCTCAGAGGGGTTCCTACCAGAGACATTCTAGAAGCTGCTACTTGGAGCTCATTTCATGCTTTCACAAAGCATTGCCATTTACCTCTCTTTTCTAAATCCAGGGAAGGCTTTGACACTGCAATCCTGCAGGGCCTTATAGCTGCTCCTAATGCTGTTTTATTCCATCCTCCCATCCATAGCTTTGGGATTCTACCCAAATGTAATGACTGCATCAGTGAAACACGAAGAACATAGTACAGTTGTGTACGCTTACCATAAATGTAGATGTTCGAGTGTATTCACTCTTGCAGTCCGGGTTACCCACCTGCCCTTTCTTCTCTATTATTATACCTCTTCTTTCCTTCACTATGGTCAGAAGCCTTTGTGGTGTATTTGCTTTTAGTTGGAGGTAAATTTTTTGTGTTCTAAAATACATGCATACATATATATATATATATATATATATATATATATATGTATATATATATATTTTTTTTTTTTTTGCTCCCCATTTGGGGGGCACCTGACATCTGGGGCAAGAAAAACTGATTAAAATGGCATTGGCTGCATGGTTTATGCCCCTGACTACCTGGCGTCATGGAGAAGGAGACCGCAACCGACGCAGGACCCAAGACTTTGTTATTCTGGCTGACTGAGGGCAACCTGCCAGCAGATTACCCAAATGTAATGACTGCAACAGTGAATATTAATTTATTTGTTTGTTTTTATTTTACATTTGTTGACCGGGCTAGTCTAACTAGATATATGTCCATTTTCAGTAGAGGCCCGGGGAGAAAAGCTCCATGACACAAATGATAATAAAATTGCAGGACAATATAAAATAACTTCAGATGTGTATACAAGTACAATAATGGATAATACAGAAATAATACAGAGAGGACAGAGGTCAATACAATATGAAATGCATTCAGTACAGTGTACAATTCAAAGTAGCAAGTAGGTACATTACTTAATATAGAAAAAAAGGGGAGGTATACAGGCCAATTCCTTATACAAGTACGGTACAATAAAAGAGGCAGATTGAAAAAAATGAGTTTAGTAATAAATAACAAATAATATATATATATATATATATATATATATATATATGTCCTTCATGGATGCATCTGCAGTCATAACAACTGGGTTGTCCTGTCGTCAGGCAGCCCTTCAGTCGGCCGGATTCCAAAGTCCGGGTCCGGCTTCGGCTGATGTCACACTTCACCCGACGTCATCTCTGTTGGTCTTCAGGTATAAAGGCATCAGCCGACGCCATTTTCCCCAGTCTTTCTTGCCGCGTGGCGCCCGAAGCAGAAGCTGTTCGCAAGTGCCAGTCGGTCGGATCCAGAGATTACTTCTACTGAATACTACTTCGAAGACTTCTAAAGCTAAGTACCCCGTTGGGGACTCTTTCTTGCCTCAGCCGATGTCAGAAAAAGTTAATAATTGTTTAACCTGTGGGAAACAAATACCTCATAAAGATTTCCACTCTTATTGTCTGCCTTGTTTAGGCCCAGCCCACGACGTAGCAGCCTGTTCGGCCTGTGCTTCTTTCAACCGACGAACGCTTAGGCGTCGGTCGGAGTTTGCTGAACAGTTTTTCGGTTCTGAATTTGCGTACATTATGCCGTCGGATCTTCCGACTACCCAATCTACCAAAAAACGCAAAGATAAAGACCGACACTCGCGGTCCGCGGTTTCGGCTGAAACCATGGTTAAGCAAACCGCGAGTGTCTCGGTTTCGGCCGAAACCGAGAAAATTGATCAAAGTACAGCTGAATCTATCTCTACAACTGAGGCCCCTGCTACCATTCTTGAATCGGCCTCAGAAATTATACCCACTACGGTGGTTGCCACTGACTTATCAGACACCATTCCCTTGGATGTCTCTACCCCAGCACGTGGTGCTGCTAGGCCTCCAGCAGCCATGTCCATTAAGGCCTTCGCCAGGGCTAAAGCAGCCAAGACTACTAAAACAGTGCCTGTTAAACCCCTTCAACCAGGCCCTCCTCTAGTTCTCAAATGCTTACTCTGGCAGAAGATTTAATTTCATTAATTAGAGGATCTCAATCTCACCCAGACAGGGCCTCTCAGCCCCCAGAGAAGAGACCTAGGGCAGAGCCCCCTGAGCCAGTGTCATCTGATGATTCAGCCGATGAATCAGACATAACTGACCAGCCAGAGGCTCCTTTCTCTAATTTTGAAGACTCTGATGCTGAAGAATCCATTCCAGCTGCTTCCCCACCAGAAGAATTTTCCTTTGGGGAAACCTTACATGCCATGCGAGAGCAGTTCCAATGGCAGCAACAGGATTTTTCAGACTCCAGAAAAAGACTTAGGACTTTTCTGCACCTTTCACAACACAGGCCCTTAGCTATACCTCCTGTTCTCTCTGTGGTGGATGATGCTTTCAATGATGTCTGCTCCGCTCCAGATTCTTTACCTCCAGCCCCTGCCAAACCAGACAGATTTTACAGGGTGCCAGACACTCATCACCACCTTTACAAGGCCCCTCTTGCAGACACCGATTCTATATCCCAGGGTCCCAAGGCAGTAGCAGCGACCATAGCTAAAACCCTATTCCTTCTGAAAGGGAAGCAAGGTCATTAGACAGATGGGGCAAAAGGTCTACACTTCAGCTACTCTCTCAGCTAGAGCTTTAAACTGTCAGTTTCACATGATACAATACCAAGAGTTTATGCTTGATCAGTTAACTAAAAAGCTAACCACTGATGAATCTCTTGATAAGAAATATGTATTAGAAATGGTAAATAACATACAACAGGTTAGTAACCATTCCTTAAAATGTGGCTATGATGCACTGGAGGCTTCATTTAGATCAGCCATGACTGGCACAGTGATAAGAAGGCATGCATGGCTAAAGGAGCAAGCTTTACCGGATCATGTTAAAGCAAAGTTACTAGATGCTCCTATGGATAAGACAAGTTTGTTTGGTACACCTGCCCAGCAGGTTACGAAGAAAATGGAAGAAAAGGCAAAATCTGTTCAAATGGTTAAAGATTTCTTGCAGGTTCAACCCCCAAGGTTTAGCAGGAACTGGCCTGCCAAAAATTGGTCCTTTCCTGACTCCACAAGATCTCAAAGGGGCAGAAACAGACGTTCCAGAGGCAGAAACCAATCCAGAGGAGGTGCCTACAGAGGACGACAGTGGCAAGGTAACAACAGAGGCACAGACACAACCACTGCCACTACATCAACACAACCACAGTGACTTAATCCTAAATCCGCCTACCAGGGAACAAATAGCAGCTCCTCTAGGCGGAAAGTTAACCTTATTTTCAAAAACTGGCACTATATAACAAAAGACAAGTGGATTTTACAAACCATAGATCAAGGATACCGGTTCCACTTCCACACTTTACCAATCAAAAGAGGAATGCCAAATCTACCTCCAAATCAAAAAAACAGAGGCTCTACAACAGATAATGCAGTTAGCAAACATGAGAGCTGTGGAAAAGTGCCAACTGCAGAGCAAGGAAAGGGGTTCTACTCAAGACTATTCCTAGTTCCAAGAAAGGAAAAAAGTTGGAGACCAATTCTCGACCTGTCCACCTTAAATACATACATCATTGTCCCAAAATTCAAAATGCTGACCCTACAGCAACTTCTTCCCATGCTGGGCAAGGAGTGTTGGCTGGTAACTCTAGATCTCAAGGAGGCATACCTGCACGTCCCCATTCGACCAATCTGCAGAAGATACCTCAGATTTCTTGCAGGATCAGGGCACTATCAATTCTCAGCATTGCCCTTTGGCTTATCTACTGCCCAGAGTATTCACAAAATGCCTGGCATCAGTAATTGCCCATTGCAGACTACAGGGAATACAAATTTACCCATACCTGGACGACTGCCTGCTACAAGGGGACAACAAAAGCAAGCTGACAACAGATTTACAAAGGGTCATTTACTTGCTACAAGCACTGGGATACACAGTCAATCTACAAAAGTCAAGGCTGATACCATCCCAAACAAGGACATTCTTGGGCTGAATTGGACACAGTAAAACAAATGGCATTCCTAACTGCAGAAAAACAAAAGAACTCCTCTTTACTTCTTGGCACTAACAAAGCTGAACAAGTTAACAGCAAGAAAAGTACTGCAGGCCTTGGGCTTCATGGCATCATGCATAATCCTGGTCCCACTTGCCAGACTACATATGAGAAAACTACAGTGGTACCTAAAGAATTTATGGTCCCAACACAGTCACAGCCTAGAAACAGAAATCCCACTAATTCCATGCTTAAAACAGGAGTTCCTATGGTGGGCTCAGGCATGCCAGACAAACCCAGGCCTACCCTTTCGCAGATGTCAAGCAAGCCAGACCATCACAACAGACGCTTCAGACCTAGGATGGGGGGCCCACATGCTGGACAAATGCGTGCAAGGATTGTGGACACAGGATCAACTTCACCTGCACATCAACCTAAAAGAAATGCTGGCAGTAAAACTGGCAATCCAAAGGTTCAGACCATTTCTCAAAGAGGGCCAGTTGATGATAAGGACAGACAACACCACAGCCATGTGGTACATCAACAAGCAGGGAGGCACTCATTCATACCCCCTATGCAGAATGACTTTGGAGCTGTGGAACCTGGCACTCAACTACAACATCCAGTTACAGGCAATTTTTGTACCGGGAAAAGAAAATATTCTAGCAGACATATTAAGCAGAACCACATCGGATGCCCACGAATGGAAACTGCACCCGGACATTTTCAAGACCATCTCAAAGAAATGGGGAATGCCTCAGATAGATCTATTTGCATCACCTCTCAATCACCAGCTCAAAAAAATTCTGCACAAGGACATTACACCCACTGGCATGGAAAGTGGATTCGCTCTCCTTCAGCTGGAAAGGCCTGACAGCATATGCATTCCCACCTCTTCCCTTGATACACAAAGTATTACTAAAAATCAAGGAAGAACGTCCAAGGATAATCCTGATAGCTCCAAACTGGCCAAGACAACACTGGTACCCACTGCTGAGGAGCATGTCTCAGAACAATATGTGGCCAATACCCCTGATGCCTTTGATGCTAACTCAGAACAACTACAGCATCATACATCCAAACCTAAAAACGTTGCAACTGACTGCATGGAACATCACATAGCAACAGCTAACCCAGAACTTTCCCAAAGAGTTAAAGACATTATTCTTGAAGCACGCAGACCTTCAACAAGAAGGAACTATGCTGGAAAATGGAAAAGGTTTGTCATTTGGAGTACTGAGAGAGGAAAAGATGTCAAACAGATATGCCTAACATTCTAGAGTATCTGGCCGAACTTCTTCATTCAGGCTTGTCCTACTCCTCCATCAAGATACATGCATCAGCTATTTCAGCAGAATACAGCTTTGATCCACCTGTTTTTTCGCACCCTTTGCTCAGGCAGTTCCTCAGAGGAATCAAGAATGTAAAACCTCCAAGGAAACCACCTTTGCCAGCTTGGGACTTAAACTTTGTGCTAGAAAAGTTGACACTATCACCCTTTGAACCAGCAGCAACAGCAGACCTACACCACCTGTCATGGAAAACTGCTTTCCTACTGGCAATTACTTCAGCAAGGAGGGTTTCAGAGCTACAGGCCTTAATGGCAGTGCAACCCTTCCTAATCTTCCACCAAGATAGAGTGTCCATGAGGACTAATCCTACATTTATGCCTAAGGTGGTATCCAGAGTGTCTTTAAACCAGGCAATCCACCTACCTACCTTCTTTCCCAACCCACAAAACAGAGGGGAAAGAATACTGCATACCTTGGATGTACATAGACAGCTACGCTACTACTTGGACAGAACAAAAAACAGCAGAAAGACTGACCAACTTTTTGTAGCCTATGCAACAGGAAGGGAAGGAAAAGCTATTTCCAAACAGACAATCTCCAAATGGATAGGAAATTGCATACGATTCTGTTACTCCTTCCATGGAAAACCAATTCCACAGAACATAAGACCTCATTCTACAAGGGCAACAGCCACTACCACAGCCTTCTTACGAGGAGTGGCAACCAAAGACATTATTGAGGTGGCTACTTGGACCTCCGTGCATACATTTGCCAAGCATTATAACTTACCTCTATATTCCAGATCCCGAGCAGGGTTTGCCACTGCTGTACTGCAAGGGATCCTAAACACACCATAATCTAGTTTTATCCTCCTCCCTAGTTGGCTATGGTATTCTACCCAGTTGTTATGACTGCAGATGCATCCATGAAGGACATAGTACAGTTTTGTACCTACCATAAATGTAGATGTCCAAACTGGATAGCATCTGCAGTCAGGATTACCCTCCCTCCTTCCCCTCTGTGGTACTCCTAGGGTATTTTACACTCCTAATAGCTAGCTGGTGGGGAGTCTTTTATGGTGTATTTGTTTGTATATATGTACATACATGCTTATTTTTGTGTTTACCTCTATCTTTTTGGAAACATTGGCATCTATCCAAATTTTAGCCTCCAAGAGGGCTACTGGCATCTGGGGCAAGAAACACTGAGGAAAATGGCGTTGGCTGATGCCTTTATACCCGAAGACCAACAGAGATGACGTCGGGTGAAGTGCGACATCAGCCGAAGCCGGACCCGGACTTTGGAATCCGGCTGACTGAAGGGCTGCCTGACGACAGGACAACCCAGTTGTTATGACTGCAGATGCTATCCAGTTCGGACATCTACATTTATGGTAGGTACAAAACTGTACTATATATATATATATATATATATATATATATATATATTTTTTTTTTTTTTTTTTTTAACAAATAAGTATTCAGAAGGATGGAAATAATGAAATACAGAGTAAGAAAGGTAGGTATAGGATATGCTGACAGTATTTGGGTACAGTGGATAATTAGTCAGGTTTCGTACAGGGGCATAACCAGTTTGTTTTGAGGAAAAGATTTGGTCTGTTTTTGAAGAGTGATAGAGGAAACTGAGGAAAGTTCGCTGGGTAGGAGATTCCAAAATTTTCCCACAGTATTAGAGAAGAGAGAATCCCCAGCCCTGTTGTTAGATTTAGATGTGTTAATTAGAAGTTTCTGAGATGAACGTAAGGACTTCAGATTATGATAGGGGGTGATGATGGTGGATAGAGTAGGAGTATTGGAAGGTTTGTAAAGAGTCTTGTGGGCAATGATTACTTGGTGGTATTTGAGCAGATTCTGTAGTTCCAACCACAGAAGCTGCTTTAAGTTAAGGCAATGGTGTGTTCTAAATGGGTTACCAGTAGCAAATCTGGCTATGTTATTGTATGAGGTTACCAATTTGTTGAGGTTATTCTTAGATAGATTAGTGAAAATATTTGAGGCATACAGGAGTCTAGAGATCAGATGAGTGTGTGCAATAGTAGTCCTAGCTGTAGGTGACAGGAAGGGTTTAATTCTGTAGAGAGAGCCAAGTTTTTTGTTGACAGATTTAATAGTGTTGTTGATATGTATGTCAAAGGTAAGGTTGTTGTCAATGGTAATGCCAAGTAGCTTGATAGTTAGGTCAGGTGATATAATGGTATCATTAGTGGATGTAACAGCAAAATCTATGGAAGAGGACTTATGATTAGAATTGAAAAGGAGGAGTTTAGTTTTTTGGGGGTTTAATAGAAGGCAGCAGTGAGTGAACCATTGTTCAACAGTGTTAAATACATTTTGGATAAGGGAGTGAAGTTCAGAGGAGGTTGTGGCTGAGCATACAAGTGTGGAGTCATCTGCGTATTGAATGCAAGTAGCATGGGGAATTGCTAGATGAAGGTCGTTGATGAATATGGAGAAAAGGATAGGTCCTAATATGGATCCCGAGGTACACCGTGGTTAACCGGTAGGTGGTTAGATAATGTTTTGCCAGAGTACAGCCTGTTGTCTTTGATCTAAGTAGGATTGGAACCATTTGATAGAGAGTGCATCTAAGGCCAGGGATTTGAGGATATCTGTCAGAATTTGATGATTGACCATGTCAAATGCTGTTGACAGATCGATAAATAGTGCCGAGGAAAGTATATTAGTTACATTTTTTGTTAATACAGTCTGTAAAGGAAAGGAGGGCAGTGGTAGTGCTTAGGGAGGGTCTGAAACCATGTTGACAGAGAGCAAGTTATTATGGATTAGGTGGTCTAGCAATTGCCTATGGATGCGTTTTTCCATGATCTTGGCCAAAGGAGAAATCTGTGGAGCTTCCACCTTTGTGAAGGGGAATAATATGGGAGACTTTCCAGATGTTAGGGATGTGCCCTTCGCTAATACTTCTATTGATCAGAATGGAGATGGGGTAAGCATTTGACTTGGCAGATTTCTGTAGATATTCAGCAGGTAGTTGGTCTGCTGACGGAGAGCCTGGTTTCAGTTTTTGGATTAGGGCAAGAATATGGGTTGTTGGGACTGGTTGGAAAGTGATTGGAGGGGGTGTGGCTTTATTATAGGTAGGTAAAGTAAACGTATTAGGTGATAGTTGACTGGCTAGTGTTTGGATAGCATTGGTGAAAAAGGTATTGAAGGCATTGGCAGTATGCATGGTATTTTGATGGTCCGTGTTTAGTGGCTTTGGTGTACTGGATTGACCTGGTTGTAGTAATTGGTTGATGCATGCCCAGAATTTTTTTGGGTTATTATGGTTTGCCTTTTGAAATTGAAGGTAGAAATTTCTTTTATCAGATAGTATAGTTTCTTAGTTGTTTGAAGTTTTGTTGGTCTGCATGATTTTTGGTCATTCTCCATTTGGCCCAGTATTTATTCCTGTGGTGAATTTTATGTTTGGTGTCTTTAGAAAGCCATGGGGCCAACTTGGTCTTAATTCTAATAGTACGGGTTGGTGCATGATGCTCAAGGATGGCTAAAAAGTTAGAATTAAAGTATTGAACAGCTTCTTCCAGAGGGAGGTATTTTAGGGGAGACCAGTTGCATGCTCTGAGTTCGTTTCGGAAGAGGTTGAATTTCTTTTTGGATCTAATATTCCTGATTGTGGGAGGAATGGGAGTGTAGGTTTTATGCCTGAATACACTCGAACATCTACATTTATGGTAAGTGTACACAACTGTACTTTAGTTATTGTAAGAAAATATTTTTTCAAATGTGTTCATGTTGTGTGGTGCCATTTTTATTTTGGTTTTGGTTTCTATTGATGTTCCTGTGGATGCCCTTGGAAGTGCAATGTTGTTTTTTGGAACTGATGTACAGCCTATACATGTATGAAATGCTTTGTTTCATAAGACTTTAGTGCAGCAGTCTGGCATATGCCCAGTGTTCATTGTCATTGGTGCACTTGACCACTGCTCAAGAGGATGGATTAATGTTCAGAATATATATATATATATATCTATGTATCTACTACTTACGATCGACAGCACATTTGATCAAAAAGCAGCATTCGTGGCAATTAACAGGGATTGGTCCCCCTCCCCAAAGATGTGCAACCCTGGAGTTGATGTGGGGGGCTTAGCCCCCCACATTGGGGGGTGTGGGGGGTGAAGCCCCCCACCTCTTTTCATTTAAAATATATACATTTTCTTTTATTTTCTTCTTTTAAAGGAAATTAGGTGGTGGGCTTTGCCCCCCACACCCCCTACCTTTATATATCTACTCCAGTGTTGAACGACTTTGGGGAGTGGGACAAATCCCTGTTAATTGCCGTGAATACTGGTTTTCGATCAAATGTGCTGTCGATCAAATGAGTTTCGATCAAATGTGCTGTCGATCAAATGTAGTAGATCCATATATATATATATGTATATATATATATATATATATATATATATATATATATATATATATACATATATACATAGAGAGAGAGAGAGAAAGAGAGAGTTCTAACATGTTGTGGCTAAATGACATAGTCTGAAGCAGTTAAATTGATAAGGCCAGATTCAGTGCTGAGCTAAAATGCATAGTTTGAATGCAAGAGAGTGAAGTGCGATTCATTATTGAGCTGCAGTGAAATCCCTAAGGGGACAGTTGTAACCTTATGTGCATGTTATAGTTAAACACCGTGTTTGTGCCTGAAAGATTTGTAATGCGATTTCAAAGTGACATAAGAGAATTTTTACACAAGTACCAAATGCAGGGATTCATAGTCACCTTCACAGTCACAGTCTAACATTTTGCATTCTACCACGTTACCATTGGAGGACTTGTATTTGATGTCTGTTCAGCATGCAGACTATACAAGTAGAATGTTCTCTACTGACTTTTATTAAATAAAAAATAACATTTGTATATATTTGACTAAACTTTTTTCAGTTTTGCAACTTACGGCTAAAGTGCCATGATATGAAGCAGCTAGTAGTTGGATCAAATTCTGCATTGATTTGCACTGAAATCCCCTTTGATAGGATGGCAGTCTTAGACGTATTTTCTAGCTAGTTTCATGCAGTCAGTATCATAACTTTGTTGCAGTTGAATGTCACAGGGGGAGTGATGTACATCATTTTATACATTGATGCCATGTGCAGGAGGTTCGTAGGTTCATTGATTGTTTCGACCGATAGGGCCTTTGTAAGCCTAGCTTTGCACCCTAACCCAGTTTGCCCCGAGTATCTTGTGCTTCTGTTAGGAGAGGGGGTTATGTTAGCAAGGAGGTAGCTGAGGGATTTGTGGGGGGCAAGGATGTTAATTGGAGAACATTTTACTTACTGATGGTCTCTGACCATCTGAAATATGGGAGCCAGATAGGGGTAAATTTATGGTTTCCCTTCCAGTGGTCAAGATTTTGTTTGAATAGAGTCAGGGATGAACTTTGATTCACATGGATGGAGATTCCATTCCATAACACGAGGATTCTTGAGTCACATATCTGTCCCTCCAGCACGTTCTGTTTGTCACAGGTTGTATCTTTCGGCTTATGCCAGTTAGGGGGTCGCCACAGCGGAACTCTGGTCCGCTGATGTTTGGTAGTGGATTTTTACGTGACGAGTTACCAGCCCCTGGCGCACAACCTTCAACGAAGGCACGCCCATTCACGCATGCCTCCACACAGAAGACGCTGTAGCTGAGAATCGAATGCAACAACGTCTTGCTGGGAGGCGACAACGCTTCTGCAGCACCACTATCGAGGGTAAATGTTCTGTTTGTCACAGGTAAAGTTCAAATTCTTGGATCTAGTGTTTCTAGTCCTGGTTGTTTTGTATATGTGCAAAAGATTTGTCGGGGCTGGATTTGAGGATTCCTTGTAAGCCAGGCATAGTTTGCCTGTCCGCATACCTTGCTCTGGCCAAGATATTTGCTACAATACCTTGATAGGGACTTCAGGCGATCTGTGTAGGACAGAGTATTTATGTCCTGGATTCTTCTGGTAATGAACCTTTATGAGTATTCCAGCTGTTGCAGGTGTCTGGTTAGCTATATGCCACAGGAGTGTTATACCCAATGATAGGTTTGAGTAGAGTGGTGCTGTAACTTCCTTTGATCTGGATGCCATACCCTTACATACATGTTGAACGACAAAGAAAGATTTTCTTACTATCTTTGTACATGATGGTTGAATGCCAGATTACGGTCTGCATATGATGTTGTTAGTGTTTCACTGTTGCAGTCATTACATTTGGGGTATCTGCTTGCAGTAGCCCTCAGTTGGCCTGATTAATAAAGTTTTGGGTCCTGCATAGATTGCTGTCCCTTCTTCCATGACGTCAGGTCGTTAGGGGTATAAAACATGCAGTCGACGCCATTACATCAATCTTTCTTGTGCGGTGTCCAAAGCAGAAGCAGTTCGCAATTGCCGGTCGTCCGACTCCTGAAATTTTCGTTTTCGAGTTTCAGAACTGAAGTCTTCAACTAAAGCTAAGAACCCCATTGGAAACTTTTTCTTGGTCTTTACCGATGTCAGTAATAGTTAATAATTGCATTACTTGTGGAAAGCTGATACCTCACAAATATTTTCATTCGTACTGTATTCCTTGCCTAGGCCCTGACCACGACGTACCTTGCTGTCAATTTTGTGCCTTATTTAATCAGCGCACTATCCATCATTGGTATATTTTCGCCCCTAAATATTTCAGTTCTCGGTTCAGTTATCCAGAAATGTCGTCAGTTAGCCATCTGACTACCGGTATTCTGAAAAAATGCAAAGATAAAGACAGAGACAGGCCGCCTAGGTCTAAAGCTGCCGATGGCGCTGCTCCTAAGCCAGTCGCCAGTTCGCCAGTACTCAGTGAGGCGCTTTTGCAGCCCCAGATACCCGCTACATCTGATTCGCAAGCCTCTACTGAATCCCGTTCGGAGTCCAGTATGCCGCTAGATGCTTCAACTGTGGAACCTGCGGATGTCTTTACCTTGGATGCGTCCGGAGCCGCTGTGCAGGCACCGGCCTCTGAGGGTGTATTCAGGTCTACGGACTTGCATATTAAACCGACGCCTCCTGCTTCATTTAGGCCTAAACCTCGAGCCATGCCTAATAAACTGACGCGCAGGCCGCATGCTCAGGCCTTTATGCCTAAAAAACAAATTATAAGAATGGCTGAAGATCTTATAACTCTAATCAGGGGAAGCCAACCACCCCCTTCTAAGAGACCTAGGAATTAAGTTGTTTATGAATCTTCTAACCAGGATTCTGATTTTTCTGATTCTTCTGATGATCTGGATTTACCCTTATCTACTTATGAGGATTCTGATGCAGAGGACTCTATTCACTCTGCTTCCCCTCCAGAGGATTTTTCTTTTGGTGAAACCTTACATACTCTAAGTGAGCATTTCCACTGGGAAAGCCAAGATTTGTCTGATTCAAAAAAGAGGCTTAGAGATTTCTTACTCCTGCCTCAGCATAGGCCTTTAGCTATACCTCCTGTACTAGACATTGTTGATGATGCCTTTTCAGAATCTAGTTTGGCCCCTGATTCTTTGCCTTCTGCTCCCAGAAAACCTGACAGATACTACAGGGTTCCTGAGTCACACAAGTTCCTTTATAAAAATCCTATTGTGGATCCAGAGACCATTTCACAGGGACCCAAGGGCATTAAGGCTTCTACTGCTAAAAATCCTACCCCTTCTGATAGAGACTCCAGGGCGCTGGATAGATGGGGTAAGAAGGTTTACACTTCTCCAACCTTGGCCATTAGGGCTTTAAACTGTCAGTTTCATTTGTTAAAGTATCAACAACGTTATTGGATTGCTAAAACAGAAAATGATGTTGATTCCTGATTGTGCTGTAAACAAAGAATTGCAGGATTTAATGCAATCTGCTGAACAAGTTGGAAAACATGCTTTGCAATGTGGATTTGATTCATTAGAGGCCTCTTGCAGGGCTGCTGTTATTGGGTCTGTGCTCAGAAGGTACGCTTGGCTTAAGGAGCAATCTTTGCCTGATCATGTTAAAGCTAAACTGTTGGATGTTCCCTTAAATCACGACCGTCTGTTTGGCAACAAAGCTGAGGAAGTTCTTAAAAAGATGTTAGATAAAGCTAAATCTATGCAAACTGTTAAAGATTTCTTGCAAGTTCAGCCTCCAAGATTTAGTAGGCATTGGCCTTCTAAGAATTGGTCCTTTCCAGCCTCTTCCAGGTCTTCTCAATCCAAACCCAGACACAGCAGAATCAGCAGGTTTCAGTCCCAGATGACGCACAAGACTAAGCAGTGGGGAGTTTCCTCATCCAACTGTTGGGAGTAGTAAGACTCCCCCCTATGGAAAACTGTCTGAATGACTTGCTTTTAAAACTTCCAAGCACTTCCCAACTGAATGCTCCTTTAGGCGGAAAGATTGGTCTGCAAGCAAAAAACTGGGAACTCATTACCCAGGACAAATAGGTTTTAAATGTAGTGTCCCAAGGATACAGATTTCACTTCCACACGTTACCAACACTAAATGGGCGGCCATATCTACCCCCAAATCAGTGGGCAGAGGCCCAAAATCAAGTACTCTCCCTCTTAAGCATGGGGCTATTCAATTGGTACCAGAAGAGGAAAAGGGACAAAGTTTCTATTCGAGACTTTTTCTGGTACCTAGAAAAGACAATTCTTGGCATCCTATCCTGGACCTTTTTACTCTAAACACCTTTCTGGTGATTGCAAAATTCCAAATGCTGACTCTTCACCAGCTGCTTCCTATGCTGGGCAAAGATGCCTGGTTGGCAACACTAGACTTAAAAGAAGCATATCTGCACATCCCTATCGGGGAGTCTTGCAGAAGATACCTACGCTTCAAAGCAGGCTACATGCACTATCAGTTCTCTGCACTGCCATTCGGCTTATCTACTGCACCCAGAGTATTCACAATGTGCTTAGCTTCAGTCCGTGCATTTTGCAGGCAAAGAAATATTCAAATATACCCATACCTGGATGATTGTCTAATTCAGGCAGAAAGCCAGGACATACTTTTGAATCATCTGGCTTTTGTTCATATGGTGCTGACTTGTCTGGGGTACACTATAAACAAAAGGAAATCACACCTGTTACCCTGTCAACAAATTATATTCCTAGGAGCAAGCTTGAATACAACTTCCCAGATGGCTTTCCTCACGCCAGAGAAACAGATTCATTTGACAACCTACTTCAAACAAGTGGCCACAAAAACCCAGCTATCTGTAAGGCAAATACGGCAAGCCTTGAGGTTCATGGCTTCCTGCATTCTTCTAATTCCATATGCATGGCTGCATATGAGGAAACTGCAGTGGTATCTCAAAAGCCTATGCTGCCAGCATTCTCATGATCTAGAAGCAATGATTGCTATCATACGTTGCCTGACGTTACCTGCCCCCAGAACAAGGGACTACCATTCACACTACCCCCTGCCACCCAAACTTTAACAACAGACGCATCAGACTATGCATGGGGGGGCTCACCTGGCAGGGAAGTGCATTCAGGGCAAATGGAAACCAAGTCAAATGCACCTGCATGTAAATCAAAAAGAAATGTTAGCTGTACAGAATGCTCTGACAGCCTTCAAGGACCACATTCTTTCAGGACAACTAATGGTAAAGATGGACAACACCCCTGTTATGTGGTACATAAGCAAGCAGGGGGTTGCACATTCTTACCCCCTCTGCAGACTAGCTATGAAGTTGTGAAACACATCCTTGAGCTACCAAGTGACTCTACAAGCTCAATTCCTGCCAGGAAAACTAAATTCACTGGCAGACGGACTAAGCAGAAACCTCATGAACCCACATGAGTGGAAACTGGAACCAAGGATTTTCAACATGTTGACAAGCAAATGGGGGAGCCGAGATATGGACCCGTTTGCCTCCCCCCAGAACCATTAATTGGACAAATTTTTCACAAGCATTCCCCACAAGCTAGTTTGGAATGTGGATGCTCTGTCCTTCAGCTGGGAAAACCTATCAGTTTATGCCTTTCCTCCTCTGCCTCTGCTCTCCAAAGTTCTACTAAAGATCAAACAGGACAAGCCAAGGATGATTTTAATCGCACCAGACTGGCCAAGCCAACACTGGTACCCCCTCTTGTGCAGTATGTCATGCTTGGCCCCATGGCACCTGCCTCAAACTCCTTCCCTGTTGTCTCAGCAGGAGAACCAGATTCTGCACCATCAGCTGCAAGCCCTGAACCTAGCAGCGTGGCTAATTACCTAATCTCTCCTTTACCATCCCTCAGTAAATCAGGGATGGATATCATTTTAGAAGCAAGGAGGCCTAGTACTAGAAAATCTTATGCTGCAAAATGGAAAAGATTCTGTGCCTGGAACCAATCTCAATGGATGAGCTCATTAGCGCCCAATTTACCTCAGATTCTACAATTAGCGCCCAATTTACCTCAGATTCTTGTAAAAAAAAAGTTGTTGTTCTGGTCTTTGGTGCAGGCTGGAGAAGTTGTTTGACCGCAACTGAGCTACAAAATATAAGTATCTTTTGATTATTTTAACAGATTACTGTTTTTATAATTTAATATATATAAAGCACTTTGTCTATTCAGAATCTTCAGAAATCTTTTTCTGTTTAAAAACTTTCATAGCTTGTTGTCTTAGGCTATTGTATAAACTGAAACATTTACTCTGTGTAATTATCTCTTGGCTAGTGGGGGCTGGTTTTTTGGTGTTCTTGTAAAAAAAAGTTGTTGTTCTGGTCTTTGGTGCAGGCTGGAGAAGTTGTTTGACCGCAACTGAGCTACAAAATATAAGTATCTTTTGATTATTTTAACAGATTACTGTTTTATAATTTAATATATATAAAGCACTTTGTCTATTCAGAATCTTCAGAAATCTTTTTCTGTTTAAAAACTTTCATAGCTTGTTGTCTTAGGCTATTGTATAAACTGAAACATTTACTCTGTGTAATTATCTCTTGGCTAGTGGGGGCTGGTTCTTTTGTGTTCTTGTAAAAAAAAGTTGTTGTTCTGGTCTTTGGTGCAGGCTGGAGAAGTTGTTTGACCGCAACTGAGCTACAAAATATAAGTATCTTTTGATTATTTTAACAGATTACTGTTTTTATAATTTAATATATATAAAGCACTTTGTCTATTCAGAATCTTCAGAAATCTTTTTCTGTTTAAAAACTTTCATAGCTTGTTGTCTTAGGCTATTGTATAAACTGAAACATTTACTCTGTGTAATTATCTCTTGGCTAGTGGGGGCTGGTTCTTTTGTGTTCTTGTAAAAAAAAAGTTGTTGTTCTGGTCTTTGTTGCAGGCTGGAGAAGTTGTTTGACTCGAACTGAGCTACAAAATATAAGTATCTTTTGATTATTTTAACAGATTACTGTTTTTATAATTTAATATATATAAAGCACTTTGTCTATTCAGAAACTTCAGAAATCTTTTTCTGTTTAAAAACTTTCATAGCTTGTTGTCTTAGGCTATTGTATAAACTGAAACATTTACTCTGTGTAATTATCTCTTGGCTAGTGGGGCTGGTTCTTTTGTGTTCTTGTAAAAAAAAAGTTGTTGTTCTGGTCTTTGGTGCAGGCTGGAGAAGTTGTTTGACCGCAACTGAGCTACAAAATATAAGTATCTTTTGATTATTTTAACAGATTACTGTTTTTATAATTTAATATATATAAAGCACTTTGTCTATTCAGAATCTTCAGAAATCTTTTTCTGGTAAAAACTTTCATAGCTTGTTGCCTTAGGCTATTGTATAAACTGAAACATTTACTCTGTGTAATTATCTCTTGGCTAGTGGGCGCTGGTTCTTTTGTGTTCTTGTAAAAAAAAAGTTGTTGTTCTGGTCTTTGGTGCAGGCTGGAGAAGTTGTTTGACCGCAACTGAGCTACAAAATATAAGTATCTTTTGATTATTTTAACAGATTACTGTTTTTATAATTTAATATATATAAAGCACTTTGTCTATTCAGAATCTTCAGAAATCTTTATCTGTTTAAAAACTTTCATAGCTTGTTGTCTTAGGCTATTTTGTCCCACCCTCCCTCCCTGTTGGTGTCTTGCTCTTATACTTGTGTTGGTGTCTTGCTCTTATACTTGGTGGCTTTGCAGTTGCCCGCCCCTACTGTGACACACCTCCCAGTCTAGTGTCATTAGCTCATTCTTCTTAATAACAGAGAGAACATTTGATAAGGCCTTCTGTTCCTCCTTTTTACCTTTTCAAAAAGTAAAACAAAACTTTTTTTGTCTTTTTCGCCTGGACCTTCTTGTGTTCTGACTGTCCTTCTCAAACATATTGGAAATATACAGTATATTTCAGAGCATTTGTTATAACTGTATTTGCTATAACTGATTTAAGTATTTTTTTCTGGCTTTTTGAATATTTACTGCTTAGCGACTGCATCTTAGCCTGTTTATACAGCTCTGCATTCTATTTAAACTGTTTTTGTGTTGATTAACTGTTTTGCACTCTTAAAAAGTTATTTGTTGCTTAATTTTACCTGTAGGCTAACACACTCAAGTGTGCTAGCCACTTAAAAGCATTTATAGCATTTACTGTCTGTTTTTTTTCCTTGTCTCTGTAAAAAAAAAAAAAAAAAAAAAAAAATTAATCTCTTGTTTTCCCACTTTACTGAACTAGAGTAGTCCAGTTTCAGAGTTGCTGATCCCTGGGCTTTGTTTTTAGTTCCTGTTACTGATCCATTGCCTTATTAGGAAGGAGGAAGTTTCTTTGCTTACCAGTGGGAGTGGGAAGCACTGAGCAGCCTTTTGTCCGAATTGGTGAAGTTTCAGCCAGAAACTAGTAGTCTATTGGTCGCTTTTGGGCCAATTCTAGCTCCTTTCAGCCCCTGCTATAAAACACGCTAAACACGTGTTTTCCAGCTTGTACCAACTCTGCACAGATCCTCGTGGTGGCCTGCAGAGTGATCCAAGCAGCAGAGAGCTAAAGAGTGACTTTCTACCAGATATAAGTATTTTTTGTGGCTTTCCCACTGTTATTAAGCTAGCGACTGCATTTCGCCTGTTTTACTGCTACTTTAAGTGATTTCTGCATTTTACACTGTTTATTGCACTTTAAGTTACTAATTGTTGCAAATTGTTTCTGTAGGCTACACACTAAAGTGCGCTAGCCGATTTATATTATTTACTGTCTGTTTTTTTCCTTATCTCTGTAATAAAACAAAAAAATCTCTTGTTTTCCCACTTTACTGAACTAGAGTAGTCCAGTTTCAGAGTTGCTGATCCCTGGGCTTTGTTTTTAGTTCCTGTTACTGATCCATTGCCTTATTAGGAAGGAGGGAAGTTTCTTTGCTTACCAGTGGGAGTGGGAAGCAATGAGCGGCCTTTTTGTCCGATTTGGTGAAGTTTCAGCCAGAAACTAGTAGTCCATTGGTCGTTTTGGGCCAATTCCTAGCTCCCTTCAGCCCCCTGCTATAAAACACGCTAAACTGTACTGCTGATCTAACCAGCATATCCTATAACTGAAAAGTTCATCTCTACTTGATTCCCAAGTAGACTATTCTCTATCTGTAAAGCCTAGCACTTACTCCTACAGTACTTGCACCTTGATAAAGCACTCTTATTATAGATAGTACCCCACCAGCCTAAAACCCACTTCCCGGAGTCCTTTGAAAGTTCTTTATCTACTACTTCTAGTATGTCGAGGGATCAGTTGCTAGTGTCCTCTCCAGCTCAACTGGTGAACCTGGGAATATTGAGGCAATGTTACAATTGCCTCATGTACACAGACAATCCTCTCCTTCTCCCACAAAACACAAATACATGCGAGAGATGCAACTATACGGCCAAACTGGAGGCTGAGCTCTCTCAACATAGGACTGGCAAGACCAGACAGGAGGAGAAGGCAACCACACACAATACATACCCAGTCACACATGGTACCATCACAACTTCAAATCATACACATACTCACACAAAGACATACTCGGAGGCTCTGATCAAAAATTTACCAAAACAGCAGAGGCCACCAAAGCAGACACCCAAACAACTACCACCTCACGACCCAACACATGCAACACATAGACCACACAGTCAGAGTGTCAAACAGTCACAGCCCTTAAGGCCAAACAAAATGCCAGACACACTTGTCATTGGTGATTCCATAGTCAGACACACTGACGTCCCGCTCACCAGACTGAGTAAGGAGAAGGTCACAGTAAGCTGCCTGTCGCGCCCTACAATCCGCCACATAACGCAAGCACTCAGGTCTCTCAACAGCAGGTACAAGTACGACTCAGTCATTGTCCACGCTGGTGTCAACGACCTGAGACGCACTCCTTGGACTACATGAAAAGGGACGCCGAGGAGCTCTCTGATTATGTAGCCCAGGCAGGTATGACCCTGACCTTGAGCAGTATCCTACCTTCACCTAGAATGATGCCACAATACAGTGATAAGATGATCAGCTTTAATAATTGGCTTAAATTCTGGTGTCATTCAAAGGGGATCCAATGTCTGTCTGCCTGGGATGACATGCTGGACAAGCCACGCTGCAAGGGACGGCTTGCACCTGTCACCCTGGGCTTCCGGATATTGGCAAAGGCTCTTGCCACCCCATAGTGCCTTTTTAGGCAAGGCTCAAATTCTAAACCTACCACCCTAGAACACCCAAAAGGAAAAAAACTAAGGGTAATGCTGCTCAATGCCAGAAGTCTCAATCTCAAGATGCACGCACTCGAGGCCCTTCTCAATATGGAGAACATCGATGTCTGTGCTGTGACAGAAACCTGGTTCAAGGCTCCTGAGAGCACCCCAGCACTAACAGGTTTCACCTCATATCATGCTCCGCCCCAAAATCCGGACAACACCAAGAAAGGAGGGGTGTCCATATTCATAAAGGACACCCACACCTCAAGGTTGGTGGCAACGCACGATGCATCGGAGACCATCCAGGTGCAATTAACCATAGGCAAGACTGCTCTGCAATTTGTAGCATGTTACAGGCCACCCTCTCAAACTCAGGAACCTCACATGGCCTTCCTGAAAACATTGGAGGGATAAATGTATCTCCAAACACCATCATACTAGGTGACTTCAACTACCCTAATATAGACTGGGAACATTACTCAAGCCCGAACACTCTAACCCAAAGATTCCTGGAGTTCATAAACTCAAATGCCATGGAACAACTAGTCACCATCCCCACAAGAGGTGAAAACATACTTGATCTCATCATCACGAACATGGGATCAAAATGTTCAACACCGGAAGTATACCCCTCACTGGTGAGATCAGATCATAAACTAATCTCGCTGGAGGTCCTCATCCGCCCCACCTGAAACAAAAAGACCACAGTGAAAAACTTCTCAAAAGCCGATTTCACACTTCTAAAACTAGTGTGGTCTCCTTTAAGGCCCCTGAGCCAGTGGTAAACATTACTCAAACCGCTGAATCACTTACAAATGCCTTCTACCAGCACCTACCGGACTGCATGGATCAGGCAATCCCAAACAAAACTAAGACTTTCTGTACCAAAGGCAAGCGTCCAGTCTGGTGGACCCCAGCCATAAACAAGCTCTACAACAAAAGGAGGAAGCTACTACAAGATAGAGCAAAATCCTTGAAAGGTAAGACACCTTTGATCATTATAAGTAAAAAACTAAGAGCTCTCATAAAATCATCCAAGGCAAATTTTGAGAGAAAAATCGCCAAGGACTCTAAAGACAATCATAAGGCCTTCTTTAGCTATGTTAGAAACCTAGGAGGAAACTCCCAGATATGCTCAGAATTAGTTCAAAATGATGTGAAAATTACTGAACCTACACACATTGCTAACATACTGGCTGACAGGTTCAGTGCAAACTTCTCCCCCAAAAGGAGAGATATCTATTCCAGAGGATTGTAGCCCCCAAACATCTCCAACGCCCAGGTGAGAACTGCCCTCACTAAGGCAAAAACACAGCATCCATGGGACGCGCTGGTGTCCCCGGCTGTGTGCTTCATGGACTCACCGAGGAATTAAACCCACAGTTAGGACAGCTGTTTAATCTTAGCCTCACCTCAGGATACGCACTCAAGGAGTGGCGCACGCACTGTGGTCCCACTTCATAAGGGTGGTGCCTCCACAGACCCTGGAAATTACCGCCCATTAGCTTCACAAGCCTTCTCTGCAAAGCCATGGAGAGGATCATAATGGAACTCATAAATAAAGACATAGGGAACTTGCAGACTTTGGATCCAACCCAGTTTGGCTTTGTCAAAGGCAGATCCTGCCTCTTAAACTTGGTTGACTTTTTCGAGACAGTCACCAAGGCCATTGATGAGGGAAAGGCAGTCCATACAGCCTACCTCGACCTGGCAAAGGCCTTCACACAATACCCCACTCAGGTATCATCGAAAAACTCATCAGCTTGAATGTAAACCCATACATCACAAGATGGGTTGCAAACTGGCTAAGCGACAGAACCCACAGGGTCAGAGTTGCTGGAGCCATGTCAGACTCAAAGCCTGTCACAAGTGGTGTCCCACAGGGCTCAGTCCTGGGTCCACTCTTGTTCGGCATCTACTTTTCTGAAGTACAAGCAAACACAGGAGGGTTATGGCTGACAAAGTTTGCAGATGACTGCAAACTGGGCGCCATAGTCGAAAACACATCTGACACAGATATCCTCCAGAAGGGCCTCATAGAAACGGATAATTGGTGCCAGAGCCATGGCCTGAAGTTAAACGCCAAAAAATGCATAGTCATACCCTTCGGGAAAACAAGGTTACCCCTAGCTACCATATAGGTGACAATCCACTGAGCACAGAAAAGTCATCAGGGATCTGGGGACCCAAGTTGACAGTAGTCTTCGCTTGACACTCATGTTGCTAAAGTAGTTAGGAAAACCTTCTATATCGCCCACCTGATCATGAAGGGATTCACATCTAGATCAAGGGAGGTCATCGTCCCCCTGTACTCATCACTCATTAGACCTATGATTGAGTACAATGCCCCGTTCGGAATGTATCTGACCAGACACCTGATGCAGCTTGAAAGGCCCCAAAAGTTCCTCACCAAAAGGATAAAGGGTCTCAAAAATATATCTTATGCTGCCCGACTGAAAGAACTCCAGCTTTATTCAGTCTCATACCGCTTGCTCAGAGGTGACCTGTGCCTGACATATAAGGCCATGTCAAACCCAGATTTGATGAATATGCTTCACCTCAAAAAATCTAGATCCCTCAGAACCACAAGGGCGGGAGTCTTAAACCTTGACACTGTTATAAATAGAACGTGCTGGAGGGACAGATTCATCACCCAGAGACTCCCTATGCTGTGGAACAAAATCCCGGTACATGTGAGGCAGAGCACCTCGCTGGCCTTGTTCAAGAGGAATCTTGACCAATGGATGGGAGATCGCAGATATACCCCAGGGATTACTTCAGTGTCACTGCTTGACAGAGGCACAGAAAAATGATAGGCATAGTTTTTATTCAAACTAAAGGGGTGGTGAAAGCCACATAACTATGGGCTAGGCTTATAAATGCCCTTGGGCAGATAGCCTAGTATGAACCTATGAACCTATGAATACTTGACTGAGATGCTTCATAAGTGCTTGTCCTTTTCCTCCATCAAAATTCATGCCTCAGCCATTTCAGCTCATTGTAGCACAGAGTTTCCCCTCTTCTCTCACCCACTGCTCAAGCAGTTCCTCAGAGGGGCCAAAAGCTTAAGGCCACCCAGGAGAGCTCCAACTCCAGCCTGGGACCTTAACTTTGTCTTGGAGAAACTCACTCACTCCTCCTTTCGAGCCAGCTGCTACTGCAGATTAAAAATTCCTTTCTTGAAAAACAGCTTTCCTTTTAGCAATCACTTCTGCAGGAAGCGTATCTGAATTACAGGCCCTTATGGCAGTGGAGCCTTTCATCATCTTTCATGCGGATGGGATGTCCCTCAGAACCAATCCCTCCTTCATGCCCAAGGTGGTATCCAGTGTGGCTCTTAATCAGTCCATTCATTTGCCTACCTTCTTTCCTAACCCACAGAACAAAGGGGAAAGGATACTGCACTCCTTAGATGGGCACAGACAAGTTAGAATCTACTTGGACAGGACTAAACCTCAAAGGAAATTTGAACAACTGCTGGTGGCATTTGCTGCAGGGACAGAGGGGAAACTTTTTCAAAGCAAACCATTTCAAAATGGATAGGCAACTGCATTCATTTCTGCTGTAAGCACCATGGAAAACCTATCCCACAGGGCATCAGACCCCATTCAACCAGTGCTGCATCTACCTGTACAGCCTTTCTCAGAGGCGTCCCTACCAGGGACATCCTAGAAGCTGCTACCTGGAGTTTTGTACATACTTTCACCAAGCATTATCATTTGCCAATTTTCTCTAAATTCAGAGCTGGCTTTGCCACTGCAGTCTTGCAGGACCTTATAGCTGGTCCTAATTCTATTTAAATTCCTCCTCCCATGCTTAGCTTTGGGAATCTACCCAAATGTAATGAATGCAACAGTGAAACACAAAGAACATAGTACAGATGTCCTTCAAGAATGCAACTGCAGTCATAACATATGAGTTGTCCTGCCTCAGGCAGCCCTCGGTCGGCCGGATTCCAAAGTCTGGGTCCGACGTCGGCTGATGTCGCATTTCTCTCAGACGTCAGAGCGGCTGGAGTACATAAGCATCAGCCGACACCATTTTCTTCAGTCTTTCTTGCCGCGCGGTGCCCGAAGCAGAAGCAGTTCGCAAGTGCCGGTCGGTCAGCTCCTGTATTCTTCGAATTCGAAGTCATCAAAAAAGCTAAGTACCCCGTTGGGGACCTTTTCTTGCCTCAGCCGATGTCAGAAATCACTGAAAAAGTTAATAATTGTCTGTCTTGTGGTAAACAAATACCTCATAAGGATTTCCACTCTTACTGTCTTCCTTGCCTTGGCCCAGACCACGACGTCTCTGCCTGTGTCGCCTGTGCTCGCTTCAACAAGCGCGCACTCAGGCGCCAGGCGGAGTTCGCTGAAGACTTTTTCGGCGAAAAATTTGCGTATACAGTGCCGTCGGAGCTTCCGACATCGCAAACGCCCAAGAAACGAAAAGACCGAGACTGACATCCTCGGCCCGTGTCTACCACCGACTCCACGCCAAAACCTACCGCGAGTGCTCCGGTTCCCCCTGAGATGGTTATTCCACCGCTCCGAACCGAAGACACCGCAATACCGATGACTCCGATACCAGATACCACTCTGACGCCAGTTATAGATTTTCCTCCGGATACTGAAACCGAGGAAATGCCAGAGACCATTGCTGTAGATAAGGTCACTCCTGCACGTGGAGCTGCCAGGCCTCCTATGGCCATGTCTATTAAGGCCTACACTCGGGCTAAGGCAGCCAGCAAGACTAAGCACCTTACAGCAAAAACCTTGCCTCAAACTGCTACCGAGACACAAATCATGTCTATGGCCGCAGACTTAATTTCCATGATTAGAGGTTCACAGGCCCATCCTGAGAGAGCATGATTAGAGGTTCACAGGCCCATCATGAGAGAGCATCCCAGCCTCCTCCTGATAAGAGGCCCCGGGTTGAACCCTCTGAACCTGTCCCTTCAGACGAAGATTCTGAGGACTCTATCCACTCCGAGGGCCAGGAAGACCTCTTTCAGACCTATGAGGACTCGGATGCAGAGGATTCCATCCCCTCGGCCTCCCCTCCTGAGGACATTTCTTTTGGGGAAGTTCTGCATACCATGAGGGAACATTTCAAGTGGCAAGGCCAGGAATATTCTGATTCCAGAAAGCGCCTTCAAACCTTCCTTAAAAAGCCCCAGCACAGGCCCCTAGATATTCCTCCTGTGCTTGATGTTTTGGATGATCTATATTCTGACTCCAGTGTTACCCCTGATTCTCTTCCTCCTGCTCCAGCCAAGCCAGACAGATATTACAGGGTCCCAGACACACATTCCCATTTGTTCAGGGCCCATACTGTTGATTTAGAAACTATTTTTCAGGGGCCTAAAGGTGTTTCAGCTTCCACCTCTAAAAATCCCTTGCCTTCCAACAGGGAAGCTAGGTCATTAGAGAGATGGGGGAAAAAGGTGTACACCTCCACCACTTTATCTATGAGAGCTTTGAATTGCCTTTTTCATATGTTACAATATCAGGATTACCTGTTAGATGATTTACAGAAAACATTGGTCTCTCCTGACCCTGTAGATTGGAAGTCTTTGCAGGAAGCTGTACATAATTCTCAGCAGGTCAGCAATCACTTTCTGCAGTGTGGATATGATGCATTGGAAGCTTCATGTAGGGCAGCTATGACAGGGGCAGTCATTCGCAGACATGCATGGTTAAAAGAACATCCTCTACCAGATCATGTTAAGGCAAAACTTCTGGATGCACCCTTGGAAAAGAACAAGCTTTTTGGTGCTAATGCTAAAGATGTGTTAAAGTCCATCGAGGAAAAAGCAAAATCAGTTCAGACGGTCAAAGATTTCCTCCAGGTTCAGCCCCCCAGATTCAGCAGGAATTGGCCTTCAAAGAACTGGTCCTTTCCTAATCCTGAATCATTTCAAAGGGGTAAAAACAGGCGTGGCCGAGGAAGAGGACAATTCAGAGGTTCTTACAGGGGACGACAATGGCAGCCAGCAAACCAAAGAAGTGACACAGGGGTTTCCCCCGCCCCTCAGACACAATCTCAATGACTTTCCTCTACGACCGCCAACCAAGGAGCAAACAGAAGCACCCTTGGGCGGAAAATTATCTCTGTTTTCAGACAATTGGCACAGATTGACAAAAGACAAATGGATTTTGGATATTATAGACCAAGGTTACAGGTTCCATTTTCACACCTTACCCAGAAAACAGGGCATGCCAAACCTACCACCAAACCAGAGGGCAGAGGCTATCAAGCAAATTTCTCTGCTTGCTCAGATAAAAGCAATAGAAAGAGTACCACAACAAGAACAAGGCCAGAGGTTCTACTCAAGACTGTTCCTTGTTCCAAGAAAAGAAACTCAATGGAGACCAATACTGGATTTGTCCGCATTAAACACTTTTCTCATAGTACCAAAGTTCAAAATGCTGACTCTACAGCAACTCCTTCCCATGCTGGGCAAGGGGTCTTGGCTGATTACTCTGGACCTCAAGGAGGCATACCTGCATGTCCCTATCAGACACAGCTGCAGAAGATACCTCAGATTTCTTGCAGGGCCAGAGCATTATCAATTCTCAGCATTGCCATTTGGCTTATCTACTGCGCCCAGAGTATTCACAAAATGCCTGGCTTCAGTAATTGCTCATTGCAGGCTCCGGGGATCCAAATTTACCCATACCTGGACGACTGCCTTATACAAGCGGACGACAAACTGATGTTGACAAAAAACTTGAACTATGTCATACAATTACTTCAGGCTCTGGGATACACAGTCAACTTTCAAAAGTCAAGACTTCAACCATCCCAGCAAATAACCTTCTTAGGAGCCAATCTGGATACAGACTCTCAAATGGCTTACCTGACAGAAGACAAGCAAGAGAAGTAAACTCATTTCAAGGGTTTGGCAAAACTCACCCAGATGACTGTAAGGAGATTCCTACAGGCCCTGGGTTACATGGCATCCTGCATTCTCCTGGTTCCATTAGCAAGACTACACATGAGAAAGCTTCAATGGTACTTGAAAAGCCTATGGTCTCAGCACAACAAGAACTTAGAGGCAACCATACCGCTCATTCCATGCCTACAAAAGGAATTCCTATGGTGGGCCTGGCAAACGCAGGTATGTCATTCAAAAAACCTCCGATAACACAGGCCATGACCACAGACGCCTCAGACATTGGATGGGGGGCGCATATGGAAGGCAGATGCATACAAGGACAATGGTCTCCAAAGGAAACACATCTGCATATAAACCAAAAAGAAATGCTGGCAGTAATGCATGCCATCGAGGCCTTTTGACAACAACTTCAACAAGGCCATTTACTGATACGGACAGACAACACCACTGTGATGTGGTATATAAACAAGCAAGGGGGCACCCATTCCTACCCCCTTTGCAGACTGACAATGAATCTTTGGGAAAAATCACTGAGCCTGAACATACACTTATGATCCCAGTTTGTTCCAGGCAAAGACAGTGTGCTGGCGGACAGCCTAAGCAGGAATTTCATAGATCCTCACGAGTGGAGGTTACACCCAAGGATCTTCACACAACTCACCTCGACATGGGGCAGGCCAGAAGTAGACCTATTTGCCTCTCACCTCAACCATCATCTACAAAAATTCTGTTCAAGGACATATCATCCACAAGCTTGGAAAATAGATGCTCTTTCATTCAACTGGAACTTCCTAAAAATCTATGCATTCCCACCTCTGCCACTGATGACCACAGTATTACTAAAGATCAAAGCAGAGAGACCCAAGGGGATCCTAATAGCTCCAGACTGGCCAAGGCAACACTGGTACCCACTACTACGGAGCATATGTCACAACAAGAAGTGGGCCCTTCCCCAATGGCCCCTACTTTTGACTCAGCACAACTTCAAGACAGTGCATCCAAACCTTCAGACACTGCAGCTGACAGCCTGGGAGATCCCATGAATAACCTCAATCTATCCCTCTCCAAGGAAGTTCAGCGGATATTAACAGAAGCTCGAAGACCATCCACCAGAAAGGTTTACTTGGCAAAATGGAAGAGATTCAGCATTTGGAACACCAGCAAGGGTCATGATGCATCACTATTGAACATCCCACTCATCCTGGAATATTTGGCAGATATGCTTCAGAATGGACTCTCATATTCTTCCATAAAGATACATGCTTCAGCTATTTCAGCTAGATATAACACTGATCCACCTGTGTTTTCGCATCCTTTGCCAAGGCAATTCCTTAGGGGAATCAAGAACATTAAGCCACCAAGAAAGGCTCCAGTGCCAGCTTGGGACCTCAACTTTGTCCTAGAAAAACTGACTCTACCTCCTTTTGAGCCAGCAGCTTCAGTGGACTTACAATTCCTCTCATGGAAGACAGCTTTCCTGTTGGCAATTACCTCAGCAAGAAGGGTTTCGGAACTACAGGCCCTAATGGCAATACCACCGTGCATAATCTTTCACCGAGACAGGGTCTCCTTAAGAACCAACCCTACTTTTATGCCAAAGGTGGTATCCAGGGTTTCTTTAAATCAAGCTATTCATCTGCCTGCTTTCTTCCCCAATCCTGAAAACAAAGGGGAAAGACTGTTACATACCTTAGACATTCACAGACAACTTCGCTACTACCTGGACAGAACCAAGACCAGTAGGAAGTCTGATCAACTCTTTGTAGTTTACGCCCCTGGAGTGCAAGGGAAAGCAATTTCAAAACAGACTATTTCAAAATGGATTGGACATTGCATCAGATTTTGTTATTCCTTCCATGGGAAGACTGTTCCAGTCAATGTCAGACCACACTCCACCAGAGCTACAGCCACCTCTACAGCTTTCTTAAGAGGGGTGCCTACAAAGGACATTCTAGAAGCTGCTACATGGAGCTCCGTGCATACATTCTCCAAACACTACAGTCTCCCTCTATACTCCAGATCCAGAGCAGGCTTTGCTTCGGCAGTCCTGCAGGGTTTGATTGCCACACCATCTCTTTCCTAGAGCATTCCTCCTCCCCCAGCTAAGCTATGGTATTCTACCCACATGTTATGACTGCAGTTGCATTCTTGAAGGACATAGTACAGTTTTGTACCTACCATAAATGTAGATGTCCGATAGATATGCAACTGCAGTCGGATTTTCCCTCCCTCCATACCCCTCTATGCCTTGGGTCCACTCCTATCCCTGTTCCTCTTAGCTGGGGATATCTGTTATGGTGTATCTGTTTATTGCTTACTTATTTGCTTGGAATCCTGTTTTTTCCTTCCAATTTGATTACAGCCTTCCTTGGAGGGCACCTGGCATCTGGGGCAAGAAACGCTGAAGAAAATGGCGTCTGCTGATGCTTATGTACTCCAGCCGCTCTGACGTCGGAGAGAAATGCGACATCAGCCGACGTCGGACGAGACTTAGGAATCCGGCCGACTGAGGGCTGCCTGAGGCAGGACAACCCACATGATGTCCTTCATGGATGCATCTGCAGTCATAACAACTGGGTTGTCCTGTCGTCAGGCAGCCCTTCGGTCGGCCGGATTCCAAAGTCCGGGTCCTTCTAAAAGCTAAGTACCCCGTTGGGGACCCTTTCTTGCCTCAGCCGATGTCAGAAAAAGTCAATAACTGTTTAACTTGTGGGAAACAAATACCTCATAAAGATTTCCACTCTTACTGTTTGCCTTGTTTAGGCCCAGACCACGACGTAGCAGCCTGTTCGGCCTGTGCCTCATTCAACCGACGAACGCTTAGGCGTCGGTTGGAGTTTGCTGAACAGTTTTTCGGCTCAGATTTTGCGTACATTATGCCATCGGATCCTCCGACTACCCAAATTGTTAAAAAACGCAAAGAAAAAGACCGACACTCGGCCGAAACCATGGTTAAGCAAACCGCGAGTGTCTCGGTTTCGGCCGAAACCGAGAAAATTGATCAAAGTACAGCTGAATCAATGACTACTACTGAGGTTCCTGCTACCTTACTTGAATCGGCCTCAGAAATTTTTCCTACAACAGTGGTTACTAGTGACTTATCAGACACCATCCCTTTGGATGTCTCTACCCCAGCACGTGGTGCTGCTAGGCCTCCTGCAGCCATGTCTATTAAGGCCTTTGCCAGGGCTAAAGCAGCCAAATCTACTAAAACAGTGCCTGTTAAACCCCCCTCAACCAGGCCCTCTTCTAGTTCACAAATGCTTACTCTGGCAGAAGATTTAATATCTTTAATTAGGGGATCTCAATCTCACCCAGACAGGGCCTCTCAGCCCCCAGAAAAGAGACCTAGAGCAGAGCAACCAGAGCCTGTGTCCTCTGATGATTCTGCGGATGACTCAGATATTACAGACCAGCCAGAGGCTCCTTTCTCCAATTATGAAGACTCAGATGCTGAAGAATCCATTCCAGCTGTTTCTCCACCAGAAGAATTCTCCTTTGGGGAAAGCTTACATGCCATGCGAGAACAATTCCAATGGCAGGAACAGGATTTCTCAGATTCCAGAAAAAGACTTAGGACTTTTCTGCACCTTCCACAACACAGGCCCTTAGCTATACCTCCTGTCCTCTCTGTTGTGGACGATGCATTTAATGATGTCTGCACTGCACCAGATTCCTTACCTCCAGCCCCTGCCAAACCAGATAGATTTTACAGGGTACCAGACACTCATCATCACCTATATAAGGCCCCACTTGCAGACCCCGAAACTATATCCCAGGGGCCTAAGGCAGTAGCCTCGACCACAGCAAAAAACCCTATTCCTTCTGAAAGGGAAGCCAGGTCTTTAGACAGATGGGGCAAAAAAGTTTACACCTCAGCTACTCTCTCAGCTAGAGCTTTAAACTGTCAGTTTCACATGATACAATACCAAGAGTTTATGCTTGATCAGTTAACTAAAAGCTATCCTCTGATGACTCTATAGATAAGAAATATGTATTAGAAATGGTAAATAACATCCAACAGGTTAGTAACCATTCCTTAAAATGTGGCTATGATGCACTGGAGGCTTCATTTAGATCAGCCATGACTGGCACAGTGATAAGAAGACATGCATGGCTGAAGGAACAGGTCTTACCGGATCATGTTAAAGCTAAGTTATTAGATGCTCCTATGGATAAGGCCAGTTTGTTTGGTACACCTGCCCAGCAGGTAATGAAGAAAATGGAAGAAAAGGCAAAATCTGTACAAACGGTTAAAGATTTCTTGCAGGTTCAGCCCCCAAGGTTTAGCAGGAACTGGCCTGCCAAAAATTGGTCCTTTCCTGACTCCACTAGATCCCAAAGGGGCAGGAATAGACGTTCCAGAGGCAGAAATCAATCCAGAGGGGGAACCTACAGAGGACGACAGTGGCAAGGTAATAACAGAGGCACAGGCACAGCCACTACCACTACAACAGCACAATCACAGTGACTTGATTCTAACTCCGCCTACCAGGAGCAAATAGCAGCACCATTAGGCGGAAAATTAACCTTATTTTCCAAGAACTGGCACTATATCACAAAAGACAAGTGGATTTTGCAAACCATAGACCAAGGTTACCGGTTCCACTTCCACACTTTACCAGTCAAAAGAGGAATGCCAAACCTGCCTCCAAATCAAAAAACAGAAGCTCTACAGCAGATAATGCAATTAACAAAGATGAGAGCTGTGGAAAGAGTACCAAGAACAGAACAAGGCAAAGGATTCTACTCCAGACTATTCCTAGTTCCAAGAAAGGAAAAAAATTGGAGACCGATTCTCGACCTGTCCACCTTAAATACATACACTGCAGGCTACAGGGAATCCAAATTTACCCATACCTGGACGACTGCCTGCTACAAGGGGACAACAAAAGCAAGCTGACAACAGATTTACAAAGGGTCATTTACTTGCTATAAGCACTGGGATACACAGTCAATTTACAAAAGTCAAGGCTGATACCATCCCAAACAAGGACATTCTTGGGCGCGGAATTGGACACAGTAAAGCAAATGGCATTCCTAACTGCAGAAAAACAAAAAGATCTCCCTCTTTACTTCTTGGCACTAACAAGACAGAACAAGCTAACAGCAAGAAAAGTTCTGCAGGCCTTGGGCTTCATGGCATCATGCATTATCTTGGTTCCACATGCCAGACTACATATGAGAAAACTACAGTGGTACCTAAAGAATTTATGGTCACAACACAGGCACAGCCTAGAAGCAGAAATCCCACTAATCCCATGCCTAAAACAGGAGTTCCTATGGTGGGCTCAAGCATGCCAGTCAAACCCAGGCCTACCCTTTCACAACTATCAAGCAAGCCAAACCATCACAACAGACCTCAGACCTAGGATGGGGCTCACATGCTGGACAAATGCATACAAGGATTGTGGGCGGGACCAGCTTCACCTGCACATCAACCTAAAAGAAATGCTGGCAGTAAAACTGGCAATCCAAAAATTCAGACCATTTCTCAAAGAAGGCCATTTGATGATAAGGACAGACAACACCACAGTCATGTGGTACATCAACAAACAGGGAGGCACTCATTCATACCCCTATGCAGAATGACTTTGGACCTTTGGAACCTGGCACTCAGCTACAACATCCAGTTACAGGCAATATTTGTACCGGGAAAGGAGAATACTCTAGCAGACATGTTAAGCAGAACCACCTCGGATGCTCACGAATGGATGCTACACCCGGACATCTTCAAGACCATCTCAAAGAAATGGGGAATGCCACAGATAGATCTATTCGCTTCCCCTCTCAATCACCAGCTCAAAAAATTCTGCACAAGGACATTCCACCCACTTGCATGGAAAGTGGATTCGCTCTCCTTCAGCTGGAAAGGTCTGACAGCATATGCATTCCCACCTCTTCCCTTGATACACAAGGTATTACTAAAAATCAAGGAGGAACATCCAAGGATAACCCTGATAGCTCCAGACTGGCCAAGACAACACTGGTACCCATTGCTGAGGAGCATGTCTCGGGACAAAATGTGGTCAATACCCCTGATGCCTTTGATGTTAACTCAGAACAACTACAGCATCATGCATCCAAACCTAAAAACGTTGCAACTGACTGCATGGAACATCACATAGCAGCAACAAATCCAGAACTTTCCAAAAGGGTTAAAGACATTATCCTTGAAGCCCGCAGACCTTCAACAAGAAGGAACTATGCAGGAAAATGGAAAAGGTTTGTCATTTGGAGTGCTGAAAGAGGAAAAGATGTGTCGAATATAGATATTGCTAACATTCTGGAGTATTTGGCAGAGCTTATACATACAGGCCTGTCCTATTCCTCCATCAAGATACATGCATCAGCTATTTCAGCAGAATACAGCTTTGATCCACCTGTCTTTTCACATCCTTTACTCAGGCAGTTCCTCAGAGGGATCAAGAATGTAAAACCTCCTAGGAAACCACCATTGCCAACTTGGGATTTGAACTTTGTGCTAGAAAAGTTGACACTCACCTTTGAACCAGCAGCAACAGCAGACCTGCAGCATCTATCGTGGAAAACTGCTTTCCTACTGGCAATAACCTCAGCAAGGAGGGTTTCTGAACTTCAGGCCCTAATGGCAGTACAACCCTTCCTAATCTTTCACCAAGATAGAGTGTCCATGAGGACTAATCCTACATTTATGCCTAAGGTGGTATCCAGAGTGTCTTTAAACCAGGCAATCCACCTACCTACCTTCTTCCCCAACCCACAAAACAGAGGGGAAAGAATGCTGCATACCTTGGATGTACATAGACAGCTTCGCTACTACCTGGACAGAACAAAAAAGTAACAGAAAAACTGACCAGCTTTTTGTAGCCTATGCAACAGGAAGGGAAGGAAAAGCTATTTCCAAACAGACAATCTCCAAATGGATAGGAAATTGCATACGATTCTGTTACTCCTTCCATGGAAAACCAATTCCACAGAACATAAGGCCTCATTCTACAAGGGCAACAGCCACTACCACAGCCTTCTTACGAGGAGTGGCAACCAAGGACATTATTGAAGCGGCTACTTGGACCTCCGTGCATACATTTGCCAAGCATTATAAATTACCTCTGTATTCCAGATCCCGAGCAGGGTTTGCCACTGCTGTACTGCAAGGGATCCTAACCACACCATAATCTATTCTTCCTCCTCCCCTAGTTGGCTATGGTATTCTACCCAGTTGTTATGACTGCAGATGCATCCATGAAGGACATAGTACAGTTTTGTACCTACCATAAATGTAGATGTCCGAACTGGATAGCATCTGCAGTCAGGATTACCCTCCCTCCTTCCCCTCTGTGGTACTCCTAGGGTATTTACCCTCCTAATAGCTAGCTGGTGGGGGTAAGTCTCTTATGGTGTATTTGTTTGTATATATGTACATACATGCTTATTTTTTGTGTTTGCCTTCTATCTTTTTGGAAACATTGGCATTTACCCAAAATTTAGCCTTCCAAGAGGGCAACTGGCATCTGGGGCAAGAAACACTGAGGAAAATGGCGTCGGCTGATGCCTTTATACCCCAAGACCAGTAGAGATGACGTCGGGTGAAGTGCGACATCAGCCGAAGCCGGACCCGGACTTTGGAATCCGGCCGACCGAAGGGCTGCCTGACGACAGGACAACCCAGTTGTTATGACTGCAGATGCTATCCAGTTCGGACATCTGCATTTATGGTAGGTACAAAACTGTACTTTATGACTGCAGTTGCATATCTATCGGACATCTACATTTATGGTAGGTACAAAACTGTACTTTCCTCTTAGCTGGGGATATCTGTTATGGTGTATCTGTTTATTGCTTACTTATTTGTTTGGAATCCTGTTTTTTCCTTCCACTTTGATTACAGCCTTTCTTGGAGGGCACCTGGCATCTGGGGCAAGAAACACTGAAGAAAATGGTGTCGGCTGATGCTTATGTACTCCAGCCGCTCTGACGTCGGAGAGAAATGCGACATCAGCCGACGTCGGACCCAGACTTTGGAATCCGGCCGACCGAGGGCTGCCTGAGGCAGGACAACCCATATGTTATGACTGCAGTTGCATATCTATCGGACATCTACATTTATGGTAGGTACAAAACTGTACTTTGTGTACACTTACCATAAATGTAGATGTTCGAGTGTATTGACTGTTGCAGTCTTGGTTACCCTCCCTCCAGCCCCCTTTCTACTTCTGGCTGTACCTCTACTTTCCCATACTATGCTCAAAAGCTTTTTGGTGTATTTGCTTTTTTGTTGGAGGTATATCCTTGTATTTATAGATTTAATTGCTTCCCATTAGGGGGGCACTTGACATCTGAGGCAAGAAAAACTGATGTAATGGAGTTGGCTGTATGTTTTATACCCCCTGACGACCTGACGTCATGGAAGAAGGGACATCAACTGATGCAGGACCCAAGACTTTGTTAATCAGACTGGCTGAGGGCTTCTGCAAGCAGATAACACAAATGTAATTACTGCAACAGTGAATACACATGAACATCTACATTTATGGCAAGTGTATACAACTGTACTTTCCCAGATCTCTAACTAGGGGGTTGACGCTTAAGGATGCTTTATTGATGGCGTAATTAACTTAACGTAACAATTTCCCTAAGGGGAGCTATAATGTGTTTCTTGGCATTGAGTTTTAAGCCATGGCTTTGGCACCAGCCATTTGTATGTGTTAGACCCTCTTGCAAAATGTTGGTGTTATGTGTGAGGGATCTAAGACAGCTCCTATTTTACAGTCCTCTGTGAAATTGGTGAGCCAGGGGCCATTGGCATTAGCCTTGACTTCTGAGAAGTAAATGCCAAACAGGAGCGGGCCCAGCATGGAGCCCTGAGGCACTCCACTGGTGACCAGTCTGTTTGTGGAAGTAGCCTCACCAATCTTGACTTATTGGGTCCTATCTGTAAGTCAGCCAGCAATTCATTGAGATATGTTGGGATTTATGCCTACTTCGGAGAGAGTGTCAACAATGCCTGATTTGGGGTATTGTAGCAATGTCTTGGCCAGGGAAAGGTGAGCAGTATCCCCCGTTTTACCCTCATTTATTGTCTTGCTGATCTTTTCAAAGAAATTAACCAGGTTAAGTAGGCACAACCTTCCATTAATGAAGCCTAACTGGAATGGGTTCCAGTGTCCTAAGTTGCCATTGTCCTTGTTGATTATTTCCATAATAATTCGTTCCATGGCTTTGCATATTAGACTTGTCTGACTAATGGGTCTGTAGTTCTCGGAGATGGTTGGTGGTCCACCCCTATGTAGAAGAATGACTGTTGTAGTCTCCATTCACTTGGTTCGTGACCTGTTTTGAGGCTGTAATTGTAATGTCACAAGTAGTCCTCATAGGTTGTGTTTTAGACTATTCAAGAGGCAACCAAGGATATTGATGGGACCCATTGAAGCAGTGTTTTTGGCTTTAGCAAGCACTGACAGAACCTGATCCATGGTAATAGTTGTGGATAGCTCGAGGGATGTGAAGGGTGAAGTTAGAGCTGAATTTAGAATTTATCAACCAGCAGATTCAGTTTGTGTCCCTGATCAGTGAAGGTGGTGCCATTAACCACCAGATATCCAGTGTTGTGTATTTTTGTCTGATTTGGCACGAAGCTTTACTTTGGAATAGACACCTGCAGCTTTTGAACCAGTGGTTTTATTGATACTGAAGCATACTACCTTTATTGCCTTACCAAGGAGCACTTATTCCTATTCAGTCGATCCTTTTGGAGACAGACCACCCAGCCCCTTCCTGGAACCGAGACCGCCCAAGTCTCCTTCAGCTTCATCCATTCAGTCTACTAAGATTCTCCTGGAATCGATATCATGAAGCTGCTTAACTGGCTCGTGACGGCAAGGGGATTGTCTCTGTCTTCAGTTTCCAGCTAACTTGGCTTCAGTACCAGTCCTCCTTTGACACTGTCACACTTTCCTCTTCCAACTCCAGCTGAGTCTTTGGAGCCCTGGCATTAACCTTCCCTGTTTCAGCTGCCTTGGTTCCGGTTACAGTTTCTTCTACAGAACTGAGGAGCCCATTGAGTACTTACGGTTTGTCGGAACCGGAGACGACCTAGGGTCGAGGCTTCATCACTGGTTCAGAGGGGCAGGGTTCGACTTCAGTTTATTACAGAGCCTTCCATGCCTCTCAGCATTCATAAGCTCGACCCAGGCTTCTGTTTCAGAGGTGGTTTCCTCGGTGCAGGGTGGGACTATAGTTCCGGGCTCCCATCCCTGTATAGGCGGTGGGGGGGGGGGGGGGTGCGACCTTTCAGATCATGGAGAATGCTTACCCATTGTGGACTTTCAGTCCTTGCCACCCATATCAGGCCAAGCATCAAGTGTATCTCCTCAACCGGAGCTTCCTGTAGCTTCATACCTGGGACAGGGGACACTAAAGCCTCAGGAACAATCCACCTTGGTGGTTTCCTGTTCGGATACTTTCCTGGAACATCCCACCAAGGACATACCTTCGAAGAAAAACTGCAAGAAGAAACACTTTGGACTCCCTGGAGGAGTCTTTCACAGAAGATACCAATTTTGATGAAGGGGAAGGTTCCCCCAGGCCACCCCCTGATGATTCCTTTATGGGCATCCTGGAAATCCTGAAACAGAGGGGTGGCTGTCTTTCCTCCAGCCTTCCTCGGAGGAGTTGGTATACCTGGAGACTTTTTGTGCCCAGCCCTATACCTTTTGGATCTCTCCGCCCGCTGATGAGCTTATTAAACTGATCGCTCAGGGGGCCTGGAAAAGTCCAGACTCCATCGAGCCAATCCCCAAGAGGCCTGACCGGATTCTGTCTGCTCCTAAGGATGAGCAAGATTGGGCTAAGGGTATCCCTGTAGACGCCATGGTGATAGTGGCAGCCACAAAAAAGGAACTTGCTGAGGAAAGTCCTATTGTCCATCCTCCTAACAAGGAGTCTAGGACTATGGATAGGTTTGGGAAGTTCGTTTATGCTTCATCGACCTTTGCTCTCAGGTGTTTGAGTTACATGGCACACTTTACCAGGTTGCATCTGATTAAAGAGCTTTCAGATACTCTTACAGGAGCAGTAGACAAAGGGGTCCGAGACAGGGTTACTTCTTAGCTCGCCACCTTTGAATTGATTTCCAACTCGTCTATGAGGCTAATTACCCCCGCAGCTGAAGGAACGACAAGAGCAGCCAGTTCAGGCGTAGCCATCAGTAGACGTGTGGATGCACTTATGTGACTTTAAGGAGACATTTAAATCTTCATTTGTCAGTGCTCTGTTTGACATATCATCCCTGTTTGGACCCAACGTAAAAGACACACTGGCCAGATATGAGAAAAATTGGAAGACTCTTTCTGTCATGGGCATATGCTTCTCCACTCCTTAACGACCCTACTCTAGGAACCAGAGAAGTGGGAAGCTATGGTTCAAAATATCCCAAGGGCCTTTCCCAGGACTCATGTAGTAAGGACTTCTCCCAGGGCAGACGGGAAAGTAACAATGGAAGACACCATTCAAGTGGCAGAGGTGGCCTGCAGAACCAGGGTTCCAGAGATTCCTTCTCTGGTAATGCCTACCAGCGCTCCTGAACGGAGGCCTGATTGCCTTCCTCTGGAGGCAGGAGGGGGGTGATTATCCCTGCACCAATCTGCCTGGCTACAAATGACATTGGACAAATGGTTGCAGAGGATCATTTCCAGGGGCTACATCATTCCCCTTTTGATCAATCTAAAATCACAAAATAGGCTCCCAGACTTCCACCTAGTCACAGGGAAGCAGTTGTTATAGAAATTCAAAATCTGCTCTAGAAAAGTCATCCAAGAAGTCCCACCAGACCGGAGGGGTTCCGTGTTTTACTCAAGATTCTTTAGTGCCCAAAAGAAGACTGAACTAGTGACCCATTTTGGATCTCAGCCAGTTAAAGTTATTTCAGCAAACCAAAGTCCGGATTGTCTCAGTACCATCAGTATTTCCTTTTTTGGAAAACGATGATTGGATGTGCTCTGTAGATCTTCAGGATGCTTATTAACACAAAAATGGATAAAAGTTCCAGAAGATTCCTGCACTTCCTGCTCGGAGCCAGTCACTATCAGTTCAGAGCCTGCCATTTGGTCTCACCATAGCCCCCAGGGTGTTTAACAAATGCATGGCAGTGGTAGCAGCTCATCTCAGACTGCTGGGGTTTTGAGTTTTTCTTTATCTCGATGACTGGCTACTTACCACTTCCACCAGGCATCAACTTGTAAGGGCAAGTGAGTACACTCTGCACCTTTGTGCATCTCTGGGCGTAACAGTAAATTTTGAAAAGTCAAGCTTACAACCTTCTCAGCAGTTAGAATTTATCGGAGCCCGCTTAGACACTGTTACAGGATTTCTTCCAGAGAGACTACAATGCATCAGATCCCAAGTCAAACAAATTCTAAGAAACGAGAGAGTTCCAGCAAAATTAGTTCTAAAAGCATTAGGCTTGATGGCAGTGGCATTAACTCTTGTCCCCTTAGCAAGATATCACATGCGAATCCTGCAATGGTTACTTGCTTCCCAGTGGTCCCTGTTGTACCAGCCAATGTCTTACTTAATCGTGGTTACAAATCACTTCAGACAAGATCTTACGTGGTGGCTCCACTCAGAACAGATTCTCTTGTGATGACCTTTTATTCTTCCCCAACCCCAAGCCATAGTAACTACGGATGCTTCCCAGACAGGGTGGGGGAGGGGCATTATCTGGGAAGAATAATCCAAAGAGCACATGGTTCCAACTAGAGGCCAACTTGCCCATCAATGTTCTAGAGATGAGGGCAGTGCTGTTAGAGTTGCAGGCATTATATGATGCCCTTCCTCTAGGGATAGTAGCAATTCAGACAGACAACATGTCAGTGGTCTGGTATATCAACACACAAGGGGGAACCAAATTGTACCCATTGTGTCGAGAAACCATCAGATTTTGGCAATGGGCAATTTCTTCTAACAGCTTTCTCATAGCAGCGCACATTCTGGGGAGCTCCACCGTGATAGCGGACAAGCTGAGTAGAAATATTCTCATGCCTCACGACTTGTCTGTCAATCTTGTAGTGAACAAATTTTTTATTACTGAGGTGAACCTTGCTGCGATCTTTTTGACTCTCCTCTGAACAACAAGTGCAAAAGTTACTTTGCCCTAATCCTCCCCCTCTGGGGGAGTCACCCAGAGACGCTGTACTCCACGACTGGCCATCCGATCTTCTCTGTGCCTTTCCTCCAACTCCCCTGATATTGCAGTTTATAAAGAAAGCCAAGAGGACGGAAAACTCAGTAATCCTCATTGCCTCCTTTCTGGCTTTGCCAGCTTTAGTTTCCCTTCCTCTGGCCTCACCTTCTTCAGAAACCATGGATTCTGGACCCAGCTCCAGGTCTGCTATCTCATCTGGAAGGCATGGTTCATCCAGATCTCCAGCATCTCGAGCTCACTGTGTGGCTTCTCCAATTCCCATGATTGCCAGGGATCCTTCCCTTTCCTCTCCTGTATGACAAATTATTCTGGCTCATCACAAACCTTCAACTAGGAAACTATCAAAGTAAATGGCAAAAATGTGGAAACTGAGCCCTTAACAATGAACTTGATCCTTATTTGAGCCCTGTTCATAAGGTTTTGGATTTCTTAGCTAACCTATATCAATCTGGTTCTTCTGTATCGGCAGTAAAAGTCCATCTAATGGTGTTCTGAAACTTTTGTATGGGATTTGATGCTCATCCTTAATGTCACAGAGTTTGTAAAGCATTTTTAAAGGGACTCTTAATGTTAAGACCTCCTTTTAAAGAACCCATTCCTCCTTGGGATCTAACATTTGTCCTACAGTCCCTTACTTTTTCTCCCTTTGAACCATCAGCGACCCATGACTTAAAGTTTTTGTCTTGGAAAACTTTATTTTTGGTGGCTATTACATCAGCCAGAAGAGTATCTGAACATCAGACCTTATCCTGCAAACCTCCCTACTTAATATTTCACAACGCTAGGGCTGCCCTTGGGACCAATCCATCCTTTTACCAATGGTAGTTTGTCTAATATAAATCTGACTCTTCAGTTGACAGTCTTCTTCCCTAATTTTACCAGTAAAGGGGAGTATTCCCTTTATTAGACCTCCACAGACAACGTTTTTACCTTCACAGAAGAAAGGCTTTCAGAAAGTCTGACCATTTCTTTGTTGCATTTTCTCTGTATCGTTCAGTAATCCAGTTTCAAGGGGTACCTTGGTAAAATGGCTTAGAAACTGTATTACTTTTATCTGTCAGTCGAAAGGGCTCCAGCTTCCATGCCCAGTTAAAGCCCATTCAACTAGATTAGTGGCAACTTCTGCAGTTTTTCACGCCAGAGCATCCTTGGACGATATTTGTGCAGTGGCCACTTGGTCTTCTCCTCATACTTTTGTCACTCATTACAAATTGGATCAGGTCTCAAGGGGACGGGCATCATTGGGATCGAAGGTGCTTAGTAACTTCCTTCCGTGAGACCTCCCAAGACTGAAGTAGCTGGGGATTCTGTCCCACAGTCAAGGACTGAGTGGAGATTGACATCATCAAATAAAGAAGTTGTGTCTTAGCATAACATTCCATCTGTGTTGTTGGTCTTCACTAATCAGTGACATTCCCCCCCTCCTGCCCCCATCTTGAGACTTTTAGTGGATTGAATTCTCCCAGTACTGACTTCATCATAGTGACACATATCTGGTCTCTAATTATATTCTTACTTACCTGCCACTAATTAAGGAAAAACTCTGTCTGAGGTAATTTACAGAGGAGCATTATGGGTAGAGCCCACCTTGAGAGTTTGGAGGGTGCTAGCTGAAGTAAATGGCTGAGCTGGTTCCGAGGCTCGGAACCGAGCCCACAGTCAAGGATTAGTGAAGATCGATAGCACAGATGGACTGTTATGTTAAGGCCTAACTTCTTTTTTCATTTGCCGATTTTTTAGAACAGGTTTCGAGCTAACAGATGCATTCAAATCAGGCTCTGTATCAGCTTGTAATGTTAAAATCCAACAATGTTCTTCGACTTCTGTAGCATTCAAAGTATGCCCCACCCCCTCACTTTAGGGAAAATTCTTTGTATCTTCCTAAATTTAAGAGTGTGCTGAACCATTATCTTCAACATGTTTAGCTAAGGAATTATTCATTACACTTCTAATGTGTGATAAATGTTGTAATATTGTTTCTTTAAACTTCCTATTATATTTGCATACATAAAAACTCTTACATGCAATGCAAACAGTTAACTAGACCAGATCTTTAGTATTACACGTGGCAGAGCATTTAAACTCGAAACAACCCTTGGTTCAAGGATGTTCAGAAATGGTGTCAGTTTCCCGATACTTACAAAAATACAATTGTAACACCGAAAGGTACCTTTCCTTTTGATTCCTGCATACTTAGTTATTGGCATTTATTTCTTTATAACATATTGTTGGTTTTAAATTCTGACATTTTTTAAATGCAAAACTAGGAGTCTTCTCTTCTTTTCCCCGCAGTGTGAATGGTGGCTGGAGAAGGACTCTTATCCTGTACATAGTTTACTTCTTTCATAGGTTCATACTAGGCTATCTGCCCTAGGGCATTTATAAGCCTAGCCAGAGTGTGTTTGGCTTTCGCCACCCATTTTAAATTAATTTTGCTATGCCCTTTTTCGTGGTTAGTATACTGTGCCTCTGTCTAACAGTGACACAGAAGTGATACCCGGGGTAAACCTACGATCTCCCATCCACTCATCAAGATTCCTCTTGAAGAGAGTCAATGAGGGACTCTGCCTAACCTGGACTGGGATTTTATTCCAGAGTGAAGGGAGCCTCTGGGTTATGAATCTGTCCCTCCAGCATGTCCTATTTATTTCAGTGCTGAGGTTCAAGTCTCGAGCGTAGCTCGATGGGATTTGGATTTTCTGAGGTGCAGCATGTCCATTAATTCCGGGTTGGACATGGCTTTATACGTCAGGCACAGATCGTCTCTGAGCAGGCGGTATGCCACTGAGTAGAGCTGGAGTTTCTTTAACTGGGCAACTTATGATATCTGTTTGAACCCTTTGATCCTCTTGGTGAGGTACTTTTGGGGTCTTTCCAGTTGCTGCAGGTGTCTGGTAAAGTACATCCCAAAAGGGGCATTGTACTCAATTAAGGGCCTGAGGAGGGATGAGTAAAGAGGCACAATGACCTCCCCTGATCTAGATGCGAATCCCTTCATGATTAGGTGGGCTATATAAAATGTTTTTCTAACCACTTTGGCCACATGGTTTTCAAATGAGAGATTGCTATCAACTTGGGTCCCCAGGTCCCTAAATACTTCTTCCGTACTTAATGGATTGCCACCTGTGTGGTAATTTGTGGGCACTTTGTTTTTGCCAAAGGGGATGACTATACACTTTTTGGCGTTTAGCTTGAGGCCATGGCTCTGGCACCAGTTGTCTGTTTCTTTGAGGCTCTTTTGTAGGATGCTTGTGTTGGCTGGAGAGTCTATTATGGCACCTAGTTTACAGTCATCTGCGAACTTGCTCAGCCACAGTCCTTCCGTGTTGGCCTGTACCTCCGAGAAATATATACCGAACAAGAGAGGTCCCAGGACTGAGCATTGTGGGATGCCACTTGTAACTGGTTTGGAGTCTGACATGGCTCCAGCAGTTCTAACCATGTGGGTTCTGTCCTTGAGCCAGTTTGCAACCCATCTAGTGACATAGGGGTTTATATTTAAGCTGGTGAGCTTAACTATAATGCCCGAGTGGGGTATTGTATCGAAGGCTTTTGCGAGGTCCTGGTAGGCTGTGTGGACCACCTTCCCCTCATCAATGGCCTTGGTGACTGTTTCAAAGAAATCAACCAGGTTTAAGAGGCAGGGATTTGCCCTTAACAAAGCCAAACTGGGTAGGATCCAGTGTCTGTAGGTCCCCAATATCTTTATTTATGAGGTCCATGATGATCCTTTCCATAGCTTTGCATGCCAAGCTAGTCAGGCTTATGGGGCGATAGTTTCCAGGATCTGTTGAGGCACCACCTTTGTGGAGAGGGGCCACTGTTGCTGTGCGCCACTCTTTGGGTACATATCCTGTAGTAAGGCTGAGCTTAAACAGAAGTTTTATGTTTGGGTTTAGCTCTTCTTGGAGTTCATGTAGGACGCAGCACGGGACACCGTCTGGTCCCATTGATGCTGTGTTTTTTGCTTTGGAAAGGGCGGCTCTTACCTGAGCATCTGAGATGTCAGTGGGGCAGCACTCTGCTGGGATAGATATTTGCCCTTTTGGTGGAGGGGGGGGGGGTTTGCACTGAACTTGTCAGCTAGGATGTTGGCAATGTCTGTGGGTTCAGTGTATTTTTTGTCATTTTGGACTAATTCTGAGCATATCTGCGAATTCCCACCCAGGTTCCTAACATAACTAAAGAAAGCCTTGTGATTATCCTTGGTGTCCTGTGCAATTTTTCTCTCGAAGCTGGTCTTGGACGATTTTATGAGTGCCCGTAGTTTTTTTGCTAATACTGATCAGAGATGCCTTCCCTTTTTGGGATTTTGCTCTATTAAGTAGTAGCTTCCTCCTTCTATTGTATAGTTTGTTTATGGCTGGGGTCCACCAGACAGGACGCCTGCCTTTGGAGGATTGAGTCTTGGTTTTGTTTGGGATTGCATGATCCATGCATTCCTGAAGGTGTTTATAAAGGATTCTGCGGTCTGGGCCGTATTTTCCACAGGCCCGGGGGCTTTGAAGGATTCCACCTCGGTTTTGAGGAGTTTGAAATTTGCTTTAGAGAAGTTTTTCACTGTGGTTTTTTGGGTAGGGGGTGGGGTCGGGATGTGAATATCCAGTTTGATTAGTTTATGGTCTGATCTTAACAGTGAGGGATACACTTCTGGTCTGGAGCATAGAGCCACCATGTTGGTGATGATCAGGTCCAGTATGTTTTCCCCTCTTGTGGGAGTGGTAACAAGTTGTTCCATAGCATTTGAGTTTATAAATTCTAGGAACCTTTGGGCTAGGGTGTTGGAGCTAGAGTAATGCTCCCAGTCTATGTTTGTGTAGTTGAAGTCGCCCAATATAATGGTGTTTGGAGAGACCTTCATATTTTCCAGTGTTCTCAGGAAGGGCCGAGTGGGGTTCCTGGGTTTAGGAGGGTGGTCTGTAGCAGGCTATAAACTGGAAGGCAGTTTTACCCACTGTTAGTTGCACATGGATAGTCTCTGATGCTTCGTGCTGTGCCACCAACCTGGAGGTGTGGGTATCTTTGACGAATATTGATACTCTCCCTCCTTTTGTGGTTCACTCCAAGTTTTGGGGCCGAAAAGCATGGTATGAGGTATAACCTGGTAGTGCTGGGGTGCTCTCGGGAGCCTTGAACCAGGTTTCTGTTACTGCACAGATATCGATGTTCTCCATGCTAAGGAGAGTTTTGAGTGCGTGCATCTTGAAGTTTAGACTTCTGGCATTGAGTAGCATTACTCTTAGTTTCTTATCCCTTGTGATACCTATGGAGGTGGGTTTGTCTTTTGAGCCTTGCCTAAAAAAGGCACTGTGGGGGTGGCAAGAGCCTTTGCCAATATCCGAAAGCTCAGAGATGACAGGTGCAAGCCGTCCCTAGCGAAGCATCGTGGCTTGTCGAGCATGTCATCCCAGGCTGACAGGCATTGGATCCCCTTTGAATGACACCAATACTTAAGCCAAATGTTGAAATTGATCATCTTGTCTTCATATTGTGGCATCATTCTTGGTGAGGGTAAGATGCTACTCAAGGTCAGGGTCATACCGGCCTGGGCTACATGCTCAGAGAGCTCCTCTATGTCTCTCTTCATGTAGTCCAGGGAGGTACGTCTCAGGTCATTCACACCAGCATGGACAATGACTGAGTCATACTTGTTCTTGCCTTGGAGTGACCTGAGTGCTTGTGTTATGTGGCGGATCCTAGCGCCCGACAGGCAGCTCACCGTGGCCTTCTCCTTGTTCAGTCTGGTGAGCGGGACATCAGTGTGCCTGACGATAGAGTCACCTATTACAAGTGTTTCAGGTGTGTTGTTTAGCCTTAAGGGCTGTGACTGTTCAGCACACTGGCTTTGTGAGCTATGTGTTGCACGTGTTTTGTTTTGGGGTAGCGGTTGCTTGGGTGCCTGCTTTGGAGGTCTCTGCTGCTTAGGCAGATTTTTATTTAGAGCCTCCGAGTATGTTTTTGTGTGTTTATATGTTTGGTTTGCTGTCGTGGTAGGTCTATGTGAGACTGGAATTGTAGTGAGTGTGGTTTCCTTCTCCTCCTGACTGGTTACGCCAGTACTGAGTTGAGAGAGCTTAGCCTCCAGTTTGGCTATATGGTTGCATCTCTCACATGTGTTGGAATTTGTTGGGAGGAGGAGAGGGTTGTCTGTGTACATGAGGCAGTTGTAACATTGCCTCAAGATTCCCAGATTCACCAGCTGGACCGGAGAGGAGATTGACAACTGACCTTTGGACATGCTAGAATAGTATTGGGAATTCCTTTATAATTGAAAAAAAGGGCCAGTCGGGAACAAGGTACTCAAGGGGAGTTTGTGAGGGTGTAGTGCTTTTAATTTTTTAGTGCTGACTTATGTTTTAGTGAGCAAGTGCCAGGCTTTAGAGTAGGAATAGGGTGTTTATTATGAGAACTAGATCAGTTCTAAGGGAAAAAGTGAAGAGCAGACTTTGTGGAGCCGAGAATGGTTTAAACCCAATTAAGCGGAGCTACCCGATGCTGCGCTATGCGCAAAATCGCGCCAAAGCGGGTTTTATACAGGGGGAGTTGAAAGAGCTAGAAATTGGCCCAAAACGGCCAATAGACTATCAGATTCTTGTGCTGGCAACACTCCTCCAGGGATAGATAGGCTGCTCTAAGCTCCCCACTGCCACTGGTGAACAAAGAAGCCTCCCTTTATCCAAGAAAGGAAATGGGCAACACAGGAACTTTCCAAAAGTCCAGAATACAGCAAAGCCTGTACTTGGACTACTCTAGGTCAGGAAAGACGGGAAACAAAGATAATTTTTTTTGTTTTTTTTTCTTTTTTGCAACAAACAGCAGGAAAATGCAATAAATATATAACACAGGCTAGTGCACTTGAGTGTGTAGCCTCAACAGGTATATACAACAAATAGGACACACTTTAAAAGTGCAGGTGCAAAAACAACTTTAAGCAGTTTAAAACAGTTCAAGAAGCAGAAATACTTGCAGTTTAGCTAGATCGGACAGTTGCCCAGGTAGTAGCAGGAAAAAAAAAACACTTTTATCAGGTTTAGCAGTCGCTCTTTTAGCCTCTCTGCTGCTAGCACCACTCTGCAGGACCACAAGGAGCTTGGCTGAGTAGTAACAAGCGCAAAAACCGTGCCAAAGCGGGTTTTATACAGGGGGACTTGAAAGAGCTAGAAATTGGCTCAAAATGGCCAATAGACTACCAGATTCTTGTGCTGGGAACACTCCTCCAGGGATAAATTGGCTGCTCTAAGCTCCCCACTGCCACTGGTGAACAAAGAAGCCTCCCTTTATCCAAGAAAGGAAATGGGCAACACAGGAACTTTCCAAAAGTCCAGAATACAGCAAAGCCTATATTTGGACTACTCTAGGTCAGGAAAGATGGGAAACAAAGGATAATTTTTTTTTGTTTTTTTTCTTTTTTGCAACAAACAGCAGGAAAATGCAATAAATATGTAACACAGGCTAGTGCACTTGATTGTGTAGCCTGAACAGATATATGCAACCAACAGGACCCTATTTCGGCAGTTGGTGTTTTAAAGCTGGTGGTGGTACCACAGCCTTTTGACATCAACACTAATGGTGTCACTTCTGGTTGCAGTGTCTTCCACATTCATTCCAGTAGTCTCGATGCCAAGCTTTTCACCACCAAAGGCCACTAAGACCTACACCCTTGTTGTTGGTTGGGTAATACCAGTGTCAGCACTGAACATTTTGGGACTAATATTATTTGGCAGAATTTGAGCCCTTGGCACCAAAGACTCCCTTTGTACCAGCATCAACCTTGGTGTCAGGATCTGGCCACTGCAAGTTTTTGTCAGCCTCCTTGGCCCCCATGTTGAAAAGAAGATGCTTCCTCAATACTGAGTTTTTCAGTATCTGAGCTGAGGATTTAGAGTTGGTGTAGATATAACCAGTTTTCTTGACAAAACCCTATCTGTATGCATCTACATCATCTCCACTCATGGACACCCCTCAGCAGAATGTTTTGACCTTTTAACCTCATTCTATAATGGCAGAAGGATGAAAAGCCATTGAAGACATACATTCATAGATTTAGATCAGATCTGTTTCCAACCACTTGGATGAACTCCACCCCCCCCCCTTCCCAGATGTGCAGCAGAAGAGGAAATGTAAAAGGAGGGCTTTGTGAGTCTACCACCTTGGAGATTGATGTAGATGAAGGGGAAATTATCTATAATCTGCTATAATGAACCCTAGTACAGGGAGATTTTGGTACTTAAGTATCAGAAGAGATCATGGTCAGTTCACCCAGCTTTCATTGAGGAAGAAAATTTTGTAGGAGGCTTTCCACTTTGCCTCACCTACATCTAGAGTACAGTATGTCCTTCTGATAAAATTATATCATTAGTGTTAGATGGGACATAGCTAGAGCCCATTGTGATGGAACCAATGCTTAGGATACAAAATAAAATCCTGTGCCGTACTAGAGTTGACGCAGTAGTCAAGGATTTAGGGACACACAGATGTGTCTTCAGTGGTGAGGAAATCATTCTATGCTGCGCAACTTATAAACGAAGGTATGGCATCTAAGTCAAAGGAAGTCATTGTTCCAATGTATTCTGCATTCATCAGACCTGTCATTGAGTACATTGCACCCTTTGGTATGTACCTAACTAGGCATATCCAACAATTGGAAATTCCACAGTGGTTCCTCACTAAAAGAATACAGGGCATAAGTAAAATGTCCTATGCAGACCTCCTCAAGGCCCAATGCCTGTAGTCTGTCTCCTACAGGTTTTTGGGGGGAGATCTGTGCCTGACATACAGGGCATTGTCAGACCCCACTCTTACGGAACTCCTGCATGTCCACAAAACGAACAGCACCAGAATTACCCATTCTAAAGACTTAAACCTTGCCTGTGATATAAGTAGAACCTGCTGGAGAGATAGGTGTGTATCCCAGAGACTACCCCATCTATGGAACAGGCTCCCCATCCATGTGAAGCAGAGTTCCTCCCTAACCCAATTCAAGTGCAACTTGGACAATTGGATGAGAATCCAGAAATTCATCCGTAGTTTGGCACCTGTGTTTCTTAATGGACAGAGGCAACCTGTAAATGTTTCATCTCCCAGGCACATGCTTGCACTCATCAAAGATATCAGAACTTGTCAGAGATTTGGGATGCATGGCTAGGCTTAAAAAGGCCCTTGTGATCGTTAGCCTAGTAAAAACCTATGAACCTATGAACTCCCCGAGGATTGTCAGTGCTGGAGTTAGATTCATTTTTAGTGGCAGTGACCCTAAAAGTTGAGACATTTTTTGTCCATAGATAAGTAATCTCATGTGTTGGACTGCTTTGGTATGTTCATTTATGCATCGGATGCATTCTCTAGTCATTGTTGAATTACCTTAACCATATGACGTGGATTCAGAGTAACCTGGCTTGATTGTACGTTTGATATGCTGAAGAACTTGCCACATGGAAATACCATTAGGAAACTGGAATCACAAGGTGGTGACAATGGCTAACATATCAGTACTTCCACTTTTGGAATCTCAGATCACGTCTGACATCTCTCTGGAACACCCCACTGAGGAGATTCCCTGGAAGAGAAGGTGCAAAAGGAAGCATCTGGATTCCCCAGAGGAATTTGTAACAGAAGACACCGATTTCGAGGAAGGGGTCCCCCGGATCTCCACTTGAGGATGTCTCCTTCAGTGATATCTTGGAAATCCTATGCCAGAGAGGTGGATGATCTTCCCAAAACCCTACCCCAGAAGAAACTGTGTGCTTGGAGGCTTTCAGGTCTGGCCCGTCTACAGCTTCAGTGTCTTCCCCCCGCTGATGCACTCATTGACCTGGTATCAAGCAGGGCATTGAAAGATCCAGGCACAGTAGCACCTATCCCCAAGTTTGCAGACAAAATCCTTAGTGCTTCCTTTGACCGCTTCTGTTGGACTAAGAAATCCTGGTAGATCCCATGGTTGTTGCGGTCACCAAGAAGGAGCTATCCCAGGAAAGCTCCACTGTCCATCCTCCTAACAGGGAGTCTAGGGCCATGGACAGATTTGGAAGAGAGTTTATGCTTCATTTACCTTCACCTTATGAGCCTTAAACTACCTTTCCCATTTTACTAGGCTACAGAGAGATTTAATCAAAGAACTCTCTAGCTCAGCCCCATATTCTGTCTGATGAGGAGAGGAAATCCTTCTCCTTCAGACTGGCCATTCTCCAGTCAATTTCCAAAGCATCCATGAGGTTAATCTCCCATGCAGTGGAGGGTACCTCAAGGGCCATCGGTTCCGGCATTGCAATAATGCTGCATGCCTGGATGCAGCTGAATGATTTTGTGGAACCTTTCCAGGCATCTTTAATCAATGCCCATTTTGACAGATCGTGTTTGTTTGGGCCCACTGTTAGAGAGAGGCTCTCCCATAGTGAGAAAGATGGAAAGACCTTATCTGCCATTGGAATCTGCACCCCCCCCCCAAAGATCCTTTTCCAGGAATCAGCAGTGGGGGGGGGGGGCTGTGTTTCAAGAAATCTCAGGATCCTTTTCAGGAATCTCTGGGAGAATATTCCCCAGAGGCAGAGGCGGAAATGGTTACCATGGTAGATGCCGTCCACACGGCAGAGGTGTGTGACGTCTGGACAATATCCCACCAGACTGCCAACAATAATGTGATGTCCCTTATTATCCTGGGTCAGTAACTAAGGATCTTCAGTCCTCACTACTGTATCCAATAGGAGACTGTAACTTAAACAAGAATACAATTTTACAATTTCCCCTTAGAGCACAACAGGAACACACACTATAACCTGGGACTGGACTGTTTACTTCTGTCCAGCCTTAATGTAACTCCTTATTCACTCACACTTAAATGAAATCTCACTTATCCAAACACTTCTGGGAAAGTCTGACACAGATTTTCAGCTGTGCCTCTTCCCCAAAATAATACAGTAACACACTGCCACCAGTCAGAGCGCCATCACACTTTTTAAAGGGGTGTCCAGTTATGAAAATGAGACATTAAAACAAATGATAGCAAATGATCTAAAGCAGACAGGCTTTCAGAGTGGCCCAGGAAGTTATCAAAGCAGGTATAAGCACTCTCAAATCACTAAAGAAAACACTGATTGACCATTCACAATGTATGTTAATAAAAATATTTAATAATGAGCAATATAATTAAAAATATAAAACAGTAATTTTCAGTAAGCAAACAACGGACTCACCACGAAAATGAAATCAACACTGTAAGAAATCCAGCATTTGGAAAAACTCTGATTAGTTATAATTTTCCTATCTGACTAAAGAACACGGTCCCTGATCTGAACTGAATTATTACAACAGAGCAAAGGCAGCCTTACAGTTCTTAGTTAGTCCTTTTGGGTATCCACTGTACAGTACAACTGTGAAAAACCGACAACTGCAACTGGCAACTATAACTGGCTGTTAACTGACGACTGGCTTCAGCTGTCTTCAGCAGGCTCTTTTATAGACTAACTTAACTGTCACAACTGTTTCAGTTCTAATTTTCATTTCATATTTTGAAAATCAACCAACAACTGTTTACTAAAGTTCCTTCATGTCTTTCAGCCTATGACAGTAACACATAGCAACTGTCACCATTCTGATGACATCGTCTGCAGATCAGCTTATTCTGAGACTGTCTGCAGTTAGAACCTTCTTCACAAATATGTGTAGTTAGAAATGTAAAGGAACACTGTTCAAGTCTTTAAAGCATTCTGTACAAACAGGTTATAAATCAGCATGTAAGAACTTATTTACAATATCATAGATAGTCATGCTGGCATATAATACACAGGTTAACCTGAATTTATGTACAAAAACTTCAGCCAGACATGCTAGTACATATGAGTGTCTAATTTCTTCACAAGGGGGTCTACAAAATAAAGGGTCTCAGGATTCCTTCTCGTACAAGACCTTTTAGTGCTCCTGAAGGGTTGCCTTGGCTGTCCTTCTCTGGAGGCAGACAGGGGGGCACTTATCCTTGCAGTCAGAAGCCTAACTAGCCATCACAAATGATCAGTGGGAACAAAGGATTGTATCCAGAAGATACTCCATTCCCTTTTCAAAACCACCCAATCAGAGAGAGCCAGCAGAGATGAAGATCTCAAAGCTGCTCCAGAAAAGAGTCATCCTTAAGGTCCCACCAGATCAGCTCAGATCAGGCATTTACTCGAGATTCTTTTTAGTACCAAAAAAAGACATGAGAACTCGGGCTCATCTTGGATCTTACATCCCTGAACAAGTCAGTAAAAACGCAGTGTTCAGTATGGCTGCATTTTTAAGTTTTTTTGTTTTAAAAATTCAGCAAAGGTTTTGATGCCGTCAGAAAGCCCTTTGATGGTTTATGTTGCTTTTTTGATTGTTCGATTGCCTGCTGACAGCCTTTGCCAGAACTTTCCATCTTTGTGGCTGTCTTGGATGTCCTTCATGGATGCATCTGCAGTCATAACAACTGGGTTGTCCTGTCGTCAGGCAGCCCTTCGGTCGGCCGGATTCCAAAGTCTGGGTCCGGCTTCGGCTGATGTCGCACTTCACCCGACGTCATCTCTGCTGGTCTTCGGGTATAAAGGCATCAGCCGACGCCATTTTCCTCAGTCTTTCTTGCCGCGTGGCGCCCGAAGCAGAAGTTGTTCGCAAGTGCCGGTCGGTCAGATCCAGAGATTACTACTACCGAATACTACTTCGAAGACTTCTAAAAGCTAAGTACCCCATTGGGGACCCTTTCTTGCCTCAGCCGATGTCAGAAAAAGTCAATAACTGTTTAACTTGTGGGAAACAAATACCTCATAAAGATTTCCACTCTTACTGTTTGCCTTGTTTAGGCCCAGACCACGACGTAGCAGCCTGTTCGGCCTGTGCCTCATTCAACCGACGAACGCTTAGGCGTCGGTCGGAGTTTGCTGAACAGTTTTTCGGCTCAGATTTTGCGTACATTATGCCGTCGGATCCTCCGACTACCCAAATTGTTAAAAAACGCAAAGAAAAAGACCGACACTCGCGGTCCACGGTTTCGGCCGAAACCATGGTTAAGCAAACCGCGAGTGTCTCGGTTTCGGCCGAAACAGAGAAAACTGATCAAAGTACAGCTGAATCAATGACTACTACTGAGGTTCCTGCTACCTTACTTGAATCGGCCTCAGAAATTTTTCCTACAACAGTGGTTACTAGTGACTTATCAGACACCATCCCTTTGGATGTCTCTACCCCAGCACGTGGTGCTGCTAGGCCTCCTGCAGCCATGTCTATTAAGGCCTTTGCCAGGGCTAAAGCAGCCAAATCTACTAAATCAGTGCCTGTTAAACCCCCCTCAACCAGGCCCTCTTCTAGTTCACAAATGCTTACTCTGGCAGAAGATTTAATATCTTTAATTAGGGGATCTCAATCTCACCCAGACAGGGCCTCTCAGCCCCCAGAAAGAGACCTAGAGCAGAGCCCCGAGCCTGTGTCCTCTGATGATTCTGTGGATGACTCAGATATTACAGACCAGCCAGAGGCTCCTTTCTCCAATTATGAAGACTCAGATGCTGAAGAATCCATTCCAGCTGCTTCTCCACCAGAAGAATTCTCCTTTGGGGAAACCTTACATGCCATGCGAGAACAATTCCAATGGCAGGAACAGGATTTCTCAGATTCCAGAAAAAGACTTAGGACTTTTCTGCACCTTCCACAACACAGGCCCTTAGCTATACCTCCTGTCCTCTGTTGTGGACGATGCATTTAATGATGTCTGCACTGCACCAGATTCCTTACCTCCAGCCCCTGCCAAACCAGATAGATTTTACAGGGTACCAGACACTCATCATCACCTATAAGGCCCCACTTGCAGACCCCGAAACTATATCCCAGGGGCCTAAGGCAGTAGCCTCGACTACAGCAAAAAACCCTATTCCTTCTGAAAGGGAAGCCAGGTCTTTAGACAGATGGGGCAAAAAAGTTTACACCTCAGCTACTCTCTCAGCTAGAGCTTTAAACTGTCAGTTTCACATGATACAATACCAAGAGTTTATGCTTGATCAGTTAACTAAAAAGCTATCCTCTGATGACTCTATAGATAAGAAATATGTCTTAGAAATGGTAAATAACATCCCACAGGTTAGTAACCATTCCTTAAAATGTGGCTATGATGCACTGGAGGCTTCATTTAGATCAGCCATGACTGGCACAGTGATAAGAAGACATGCATGGCTGAAGGAACAGGTCTTACCGGATCATGTTAAAGCTAAGTTATTAGATGCTCCTATGGATAAGGCCAGTTTGTTTGGTACACCTGCCCAGCAGGTAATGAAGAAAATGGAAGAAAAGGCAAAATCTGTACAAACGGTTAAAGATTTCTTGCAGGTTCAGCCCCCAAGGTTTAGCAGGAACTGGCCTGCCAAAATTGGTCCTTTCCTGACTCCACTAGATCCCAAAGGGGCAGGAATAGACGTTCCAGAGGCAGAAATCAATCCAGAGGGGGTGCCTACAGAGGACGACAGTGGCAAGGTAATAACAGAGGCACAGGCACAGCCACTACCACTACAACAGCACAATCACAGTGACTTGATTCTAACTCCGCCTACCAGGGAACAAATAGCAGCACCATTAGGCGGAAAATTAACCTTATTTTCCAAGAACTGGCACTATATCACAAAAGACAAGTGGATTTTGCAAACCATAGACCAAGGTTACCGGTTCCACTTCCACACTTTACCAGTCAAAAGAGGAATGCCAAACCTGCCTCCAAATCAAAAAACAGAAGCTCTACAGCAGATAATGCAATTAACAAAGATGAGAGCTGTGGAAAGAGTGCCAAGAACAGAACAAGGCAAAGGATTCTACTCCAGACTATTCCTAGTTCCAAGAAAGGAAAAAAGTTGGAGACCGATTCTCGACCTGTCCACCTTAAATACATACATCATTGTCCCAAAATTCAAAATGCTGATCCTACAGCAACTTCTTCCCATGCTGGGCAAGGAGTGTTGGCTGGTAACTCTAGATCTCAAGGAGGCATACCTGCACGTCCCCATTCGACCAATTTGCAGAAGATACCTCAGATTTCTTGCAGGATCAGAGCACTATCAATTCTCAGCATTGCCCTTTGGCTTATCTACTGCGCCCAGAGTATTCACAAAATGCCTGGCATCAGTAATCGCCCACTGCAGGCTACAGGGAATCCAAATTTACCCATACCTGGACGACTGCCTGCTACAAGGGGACAACAGATTTACAAAGGGTCATTTACTTGCTACAAGCACTGGGATACACAGTCAATTTACAAAAGTCAAGGCTGATACCATCCCAAACAAGGACATTCTTGGGCTGAATTGGACACAGTAAAGCAAATGGCATTCCTAACTGCAGAAAAACAAAAAGATCTCCCTCTTTACTTCTTGGCACTAACAAGACAGAACAAGCTAACAGCAAGAAAAGTTCTGCAGGCCTTGGGCTTCATGGCATCATGCATTATCTTGGTTCCACATGCCAGACTACATATGAGAAAACTACAGTGGTACCTAAAGAATTTATGGTCACAACACAGGCACAGCCTAGAAGCAGAAATCCCACTAATCCCATGCCTAAAACAGGAGTTCCTATGGTGGGCTCAAGCATGCCAGTCAAACCCAGGCCTACCCTTTCACAACTATCAAGCAAGCCAAACCATCACAACAGACGCCTCAGACCTAGGATGGGGGGCTCACATGCTGGACAAATGCGCATAAGGATTGTGGACGAGGACCAGCTTCACCTGCACATCAACCTAAAAGAAATGCTGGCAGTAAAACTGGCAATCCAAAAATTCAGACCATTTCTCAAAGAAGGCCATTTGATGATAAGGACAGACAACACCACAGTCATGTGGTACATCAACAAACAGGGAGGCACTCATTCATACCCCTATGCAGAATGACTTTGGACCTTTGGAACCTGGCACTCAGCTACAACATCCAGTTACAGGCAATATTTGTACCGGAAAGGAGAATACTCTAGCAGACATGTTAAGCAGAACCACCTCGGATGCTCACGAATGGATGCTACACCGGACATCTTCAAGACCATCTCAAAGAAAGGGGGAATGCCACAGATAGATCGATTCGCTTCCCCTGCCAATCACCAGCTCAAAAATTCTGCACAAGGACATTCCACCCACTTGCATGGAAAGTGGATTCGCTCTCCTTCAGCTGGAAAGGTCTGACAGCATATGCATTCCCACCTCTTCCCTTGATACACAAGGTATTACTAAAAATCAAGGAGGAACGTCCAACGATAACCCTGATAGCTCCAAACTGGCCAAGACAACACTGGTACCCATTGCTGAGGAGCATGTCTCGGGACAAAATGTGGTCAATACCCCTGATGCCTTTGATGTTAACTCAGAACAACTACAGCATCATGCATCCAAACCTAAAAACGTTGCAACTGACTGCATGGAACATCACATAGCAGCAACAAATCCAGAACTTTCCAAAAGGGTTAAAGACATTATCCTTGAAGCCCGCAGACCTTCAACAAGAAGGAACTATGCAGGAAAATGGAAAAGGTTTGTCATTTGGAGTGCTGAAAGAGGAAAAGATGTGTCGAATATAGATATTGCTAACATTCTGGAGTATTTGGCAGAGCTTCTACATACAGGCCTGTCCTATTCCTCCATCAAGATACATGCATCAGCTATTTCAGCAGAATACAGCTTTGATCCACCTGTCTTTTCACATCCTTTACTCAGGCAGTTCCTCAGAGGGATCAAGAATGTAAAACCTCCTAGGAAACCACCATTGCCAGCTTGGGATTTGAACTTTGTGCTAGAAAAGTTGACACTCACCTTTTGAACCAGCAGCAACTGCAGACCTGCAGCATCTATCGTGGAAAACTGCTTTCCTACTGGCAATAACCTCAGCAAGGAGGGTTTCTGAACTTCAGGCCCTAATGGCAGTACAACCCTTCCTAATCTTTCACCAAGATAGAGTGTCCATGAGGACTAATCCTACATTTATGCCTAAGGTGGTATCCAGAGTGTCTTTAAACCAGGCAATCCACCTACCTACCTTCTTTCCCAACCCACAAAACAGAGGGAAAGAATGCTGCATACCTTGGATGTACATAGACAGCTTAGCTACTACCTGGACAGAACAAAAGTAACAGATAAACTGACCAGCTTTTTGTAGCCTATGCAACAGGAAGGGAAGGAAAAGCTATTTCCAAACAGACAATCTCCAAATGGATAGGAAATTGCATACGATTCTGTTACTCCTTCCATGGAAAACCAAATCCACAGAACATAAGGCCTCATTCTACAAGGGCAACAGCCACTACCACAGCCTTCTTACGAGGAGTGGCAACCAAGGACATTATTGAAGCGGCTACTTGGACCTCCGTGCATACATTTGCCAAGCATTATAATTTACCTCTGTATTCCAGATCCCAAGCAGGGTTTGCCACTGCTGTACTGCAAGGGATCCTAACCACACCATAATCTATTCTTCCTCCTCCCCTAGTTGGCTATGGTATTCTACCCAGTTGTTATGACTGCAGATTCATCCATGAAGGACATAGTACAGTTTTGTACCTACCATAAATGTAGATGTCCGAACTGGATAGCATCTGCAGTCAGGATTACCCTCCCTCCTTCCCTCTGTGGTACTCCTAGGGTATTTACCCTCCTAATAGCTACCTGGGGGGGAAGTCTCTTATGGTGTATTTGTTTGTATATATGTACATACATGCTTATTTTTTGTGTTTGCCTTCTATCTTTTTGGAAACATTGGCATTTACCCAAAATTTAGCCTTCCAAGAGGGCAACTGGCATCTGGGGCAAGAAACACTGAGGAAAATGGCGTCGGCTGATGCCTTTATACCCGAAGACCAGCAGAGATGACGTCGGGTGAAGTGCGACATCAGCGAAGCGGACCCGACTTTGGAATCCGGCCGACCGAAGGGCTGCCTGACGACAGGACAACCCAGTTGTTATGACTGCAGATGCTATCCAGTTCGGACATCTACATTTATGGTAGGTACAAAACTGTACTTTGCTGCATTTTTTTTAATTCTTTAGAGATTCTTGTTCCTGTTTAGATGTAGACTATAGGAGTCTGCCTGGGTTATCATTGCAGTGCCTTTGCTTTCACTAGAGCAAACTGTGGATTTATTTGCCCTGGTAAAACACATTTTATGATTGGTGTCTTGTGTGCTCTGTTGTGCCTTCTGAGTCTTATGGATCTTACGTACCTCCTCTTCAGTGGGTCGGTTTACATAGGCTGGTCTGCAAACAGAGTTCCTTCTGATAGTGTTTACAGTGCTGTTAATGGCCTTTCAGATATATTGGTTTGTGTGCGTGCTCGTGTGTGAGTGTATATGTGTTTGTGGGAGTGTGTGTAGGGGGGTTTCTATGTTGGGGTTGAGGCTTCCTTTCTTCCACCTAGTTTGTGTTTGATTTTAACAGTAAATGCTTCATTGGATGGAACTGAATCTTCATGGGTATCTACATAGCCCAGTGCACAATGAAGTCCTTTGGTGATTTGCTTGTTCATAGGTGCTGAAGTGCCCCAACCACTTAAGTATTAATTAAATAGTGTTTTATAACAGCAAATATGAACTCCTAAAGACCTTTTATTTTTGTAGAGCATGCCCTCTAAATCTGTCAACCTGTTTACATTGCTCGTCCATGGTTGCCAGAATTATCTGTAAATTAGATTCAGTGGCTTGTGTTGTCTTTTGCATTGCCTAGATGTATTTGCATGTTCTCCTTTTTATCAATGTGTTTTACTGTGGGAATTTATCTGATTGATCAACAGTAATTCTGTGACAAATAGTTTATCATCAGATGCTCTTCGTGTTTCACTGTTGCAGTCATCGCACTTGGGTTACCCTGCCATGGTAGCCCTCGGCCGGCCCGAATACCAGAGGCTTTGTATTTCTGCATCGGTTGCTGTTGCTTCAGGACAGACGTCAGGTCATCAGTAGTGTAAAGTCAGGCAAGTGACGCCATTACATCAGTCTTTCTTGCCGAGGAGCCCGAAGCAGAAGCAGTTTGCACAGGTGCCGGTCGGATGTTACCTGAGTTTCATCTTCCATATTGAAGCTGAAGTTTTCTAAAAGCTAAGTACCCCGTTAGAGATCCTTTTTTCTTGCTCTAACCGATGTAAAAAAAAGTTAACAATTGCCTCGCCTGTGGAAAGCAAATACCACACCGAGACTTCCGTTCTTACTGCGTCGCGTCACTTGCTTATGCCCAGACCAAGACTTCCCTCGCTGTCGCTTTTGTGCTTTGTTTAATGCCAGAACTATATGTTATTGGGCCCTTACTGTAGCTAGATATTTTCGCTTACAGTCCTCGAATTCCAATACGGCTTTGGTAAGCCACCCAACAGCAGATCTTCCGAAAAAACGTAAGGATAAAGCAGAGCAGACTGCACAGCTCCAAACCTACGGACGGTTCTTCTTTTAAGCTAGTTGTCAGTTATCCGGTCCTCAGTGAGGCTCTTTTGCAGCCCCTGATGCCCGCTTCTGTGGATTCACAGGCCACTGCTGAGACCCTTTCAGAGTCTGGTATGCCGCAAAACTCTTCTTCGACTAAGGATCCTGTGGTTGTCTCGCCCTCAGATGGGTCCAGAGCTGCTGAGCAGGCACCAGCTTCCAAGAAAGTATTTCGCACTACAGATTCTCATTACAAACAGATGACTTCTTTCACATCTACCTTTCTTTCAAAAATTACCAAGTTTCTACAGCCCAGAGTATGAACCACACTCAAGAAACCGACAACCCAGTCTCAGGCATCTGCTTCCATGCCTCAGTCTCAAATGCTTAAAATGGTGGAAGACCTTGTCATGCTGATCAGGGTAAACCAACCTTCCCCTTCCAAAAGGAAAAGAGGTCTGTCCCCAGTAGTTTTGTCTGAACAGGAGACTGATGACTCACACACCTGAATATGAAGACTTACAACCTCTCTCTGCTTATGAGGATTCTGATGCAGAGGAATCCATTCCTTCAGCCTCTCCACCCGAGGGCCCTTCCTTTGGGGAAACCCTTCATACCTTAAGGGAGCATTTCCAATGGGAATATCAGGACTACCCTCGGTCTACAAAGATGCTCAGAGAATTCCTCGATCTTCCACAGCACAGACCCCCTGGCCATTCCCTCAGTCCTGGATGTTGTGGATGTTTTTCTGGAATCCAGTTCGACTCCTGCATCCAGAAAACTTGACCAGTATTGCAGAGTCCCTGACTCTCACAAATTTCTTTTCAAAAACCCTACTTCTGACCCTGAGGTAATTTCTCAAGGCCCAAAGGAATTAAAGCTACCTCTGCTAAGAATCCCACCCCTCAGATAGGGATTCCCTAGCATTGAAGCCACAGTGGTGCAGCGGTAGCGTTGTTGCCTCACAGCAAGAGGTTCTCCCTTTCGATTCTCTGCTGGAGCGCCTTCTGTGTGGAGTCTGCATGTCCTCCCCACGGTCGAGTGGCATTTGAAAGACATGCGTAGAATGGACGTGCTGTCGTTGAAGGTTGGGCATTGAGCTGGCACCTCGGCACCCGTAAAAAATCTACTGCCAGTCATTAGCGGACTGGAGTTCCGCTTTGGTGACCCCTAACTGGAAAAAGCTGAAAGAAGAAAAGAACATCAAGATGGATGGGGTAAAAAGTATACACCTCTGCTACTCTTGCTTTCAGAGCACTAAATTGTCAGTTCCATATGCTAAAATTTCAGCAGCATACTATGGAACTCCTCAAACAAAAAGTGTCTTTCTTTCCTGCTTGTGCAGATTTTAAAGAGTTACAAGAGTTAATGCATTCTGCCAGTCAAGTGACTAAGCATACCTTACACTGTGGTTTTGACGCCCTAGAAGCTTCTTGCAGGGCGGTAGTCACCAGTTCTGTACTTAGAAGACATGCATGGCTTAAGGAACAGCCCTTGGCAGACCATGTTAAATCTAAATTATTGGATGCACCCTTGCACAAAGACAGCTTATTTGGCATTGAGGCAGAAGAGATCTTAAAAAAGATGGAAGAAAAAGCTAAATCTATTCAGACAGTTATGGATTTCCTACAGGTCCAGCCACCAAGGTTCAGCAGGTATTGCACCTCTAAGCACTAGTCCTTTCCTGCTCCCACCAGGTCAGTTCAGCCCAGACCCCGGGGAAACAGACCCCCTCCCCCCCAGACAGCAGCCACAGGGAATGCAGAGATCAAAACAGTGGAATTCCTCCACCTCAGAACCAGGGAGTTCTAATCCACCCCCTCATGGTAAGAACTCTCAATAACTCTCCTTCCTCACCCCCTCCCTCTGCCCACCTACACTTATCCCTGGGGGAAAACTCTCCTTTCACGCAAGCACCTGGGCCACCATTACCAACGACCGCTGGGTCCTCAACATAGTGCCCCAGGGATACAAATTTTCTTTCCACGCTCTTCAAACCCCAAAAGGGTTTCCAGATCTACCTCCAAACCAGTGTGCAGAGGCAAAAAAGCAAGTCCTTTCCCCCCTCTCCATGAGGGCAATAGAGCATGCTCCTGCAGAACAGATAGGCCAAGGTTTCTACTCCAGACTATTTCTGGTACCCAGAAAAGAGGGCACCTGGCACTCCATCTTCAATCTATCCCTTCTAAACGCCATCCTGGTGATAGCAAAATTCAAAATGCTCACCGTCCAGCAACTGCTACCCATGCTCTCCAAGGATGCTTGGCTAGCCACCCTAGTCCTAAAAGATGCCTACCTCCACATCCCTATCAGGGAATGATGCACAAAATATCTACATTTCAGGGCAGGATCCCTGCACTTTCAGTTCTCTGTGCTTCCCTTTTTCTTATCTACTGCTCCCAGAGTTTGTTTTCACAAAATGTCTGGCTCCAGTCATTGCCTTTTGCAGACAAAGGAACATCCAAATTTACCCATACTTAGATGACTGCCTAATTCAGTCAGACAGTCAGGAAAAGCTGCACAAGCACTTGGCCTTTGTAAAGTTCCTACTGACCTCCCTAGGGTACATCACCATTTAAAAGAAATCCAAACTAGTACCCACCCAAAGGATTGTATTCCTGGTAGCAAGGCTGGACACAGCATCCCAGATAGCATTCCTTACACCAGAAAAGTAAACTTACCTAACGGCCTACTTCTCTCAACTAGCCAACAGACCCCAGTTATCTGCAAGGAAAATCCTGCAAGCTCTGGGGTTCATGGCATTTTACATTCTACTCCTTCCATATGCCAGACTACATATGAGGGAACTTCAGTAGTACCTAAAAAGCCTTTGGTGTCAACACTCTCAAGATCTGGAAACTCTTATACCAGTGATACTTTGCATAAGGAAAGATTTTCTTTGGTGGGCAGCGTAATGCTCCCACAACAAGGGACTACTGTTCTCACCCCCCCCCCCTGTTGCCCGGACCCTCACCACAGATGCATCAGACTATGCCTGGGGTGCTCACCTGGACAGCAGGTCCATACAAGGCCAACAAAGCCCACAGCAAATCCATCTGCGCATCAACCAGAAAGAGATGTTGGCTGTCCAGCACGCATTGACAGCTTTCAGGCCCCTATTCTCCCCAGGGGCTCTCCTGATCAAAACAGACAAACACCACTGTAATGTGGTATATCAACAAGCAGAGAGGGACTGGCCATGACCCTTTGGCTCACGGCCTCTGCCATGCAACTCCACCTTGTCAGCACAATTCCTGCCAGGTTCTCTAAACTCTCTGGCAAACCTCTTAAGCAGAAATCTTCTGGACCCAAACGAGTGGCAGCTAGACAAAAGAACCTTCACCCTAATAACTCAGAAATGGGGCACCCCGAAGGTCAACCTCTTTGCCTCCCACACCAACCATCAGCTCAGCAAGTTCTGCACCAGGGAACATCACTGTATGGCTTGGAAAGTGGGTGGCCCTATCTTTCCCGTGGGTCAGTCTATCAGTCTATGCATTTTCTCCACTACCTCTCATCACCAGGGTACTGCTCAAAATAATGGAGGAAAACCAAGGGCAATTCTTATTGCTACAGACTGGCCTCGCCAGCACTGATACCCACTGCTGCACAGTCTATCTCCACTGCCACCTTGGCATCTCACTCAGACCCAAACCCTCCTGACCCAGAGGGAAGGAGAATTCATGCATCTCCAATTGCATACCCTCAATTTGGCAGCCTGGCATATTCCCTGACCACTGATCAATCTGCCAACCTCAGTAAACCGGTTCTAGATGTCATACGTGAGGCCAGACGTCCTATCACTTGAAAGTCTTATGCTGACAAATGGAAAAAGGTTCTGCACCCGGATTCAGGCCAAGGGAGCTGATCCGGCACAGCCCTCCCTACCTCACATCCTGGATTACGTAGCTGACCTGTTACACAGTGGTCTCTCCTTTTCCTCTATTAAAATTCATGCCTCTGCTATGTCTGCTCACACCGTCTGATCAAACAATTCTTGAGGAGCTAGCAACTTGAGGCCACCCAGAAGAGCACCCACCCCAGCTTGAGACCTTAAGTTTGTGTTGGAACAGCTCACCCTGTGAACGAGCATCTTCAGCAGAGCTAAAATTTCTCTCTTGGAAGACAGCTTTTCTTCTGGCCATCACTTCAGCCAGAAGAGTCTCTGAGCTACAAGCACTCATGGCTGTGGAGCCCTTCATCATATTCCATGCTGACTGGGTTTCCCTCAGGACTAACCCATCCTTCATGCCCAAAGTGATGTCCAGTGTGACTTTCAACCAATTTATTCATTTGCCCACCTTTTTTCCTATACCACAAAACAAGGGGGAAAGGATCCTGCACTCTCTTGATGTGCACAGACAGCTCAGATTATATCTAGACAGGACTAAACCATTCAGAAAGTCTGATCAATTACTGGATGTTCATTGTGTTGCACTGCTGCAGTCATTACACTTGGGTTATCCTGCCATCAGGCGGTCCCGCAGTCGGCCAGAGTTCCAAAGTCTTGGTCCGGTGTCGGTTGCTGTTGCTTCTTCCCTGACATCAGTGCGCCAGGGGTATATAAGATGCATCCGACGCCATTTTCTTCAGTCTTTCTTGCTGCGCAGTGCCCGAAGCAGAAGTAGTTTGCAAGTGCAGGTCGGCTGACTCCTGAGATTTTCAAAGTCGAATTTCAGATCCGAAGTCTTCAATAAAGCTAAGTACCCCATTAAGGAAACTTTTTTCTTGCCTCAGACTGATGTCAGAAAAAGTTAATAATTGTATTTCTTGTGAGAAGCAAATACCTCATAAGGACTTCCACTCTTACTGTATTCCATACCTAGGCCCTGATCACAATGTCACTAGTTGTCGGTTTTGTGCTAGATTTAACAAACGCACTATAAAAAGACGTTTTGATTTTGCTTTGCACTACTTTGGCCGAAGGTTCAATTATACTCTGCCATCGGATCAACCGACAACCGCAATTCCGAAAAAACGCAAAGACAAGGATAAAGACAGGCATCCGAGGTCCAAAACTGATGACGAAACCTTTTCTAGGCCAGTCGCCGGTTCTCAGTGAGGCGCTTTCGCAGACCCGGACACCCGCTACCTCAGAGCCACAGGCTGCCTCTGACTCCCATGTGGAGACAACTAGGCCTCTGGAAACTCAAAGTATTGGGCCTACAGAAACTAATCCTTCAGATGGGTCCGGAGCCGCTGAGCAGGCATCGGCTTCTGAGGGTGTTTTCAGACCTTCACAACTTACCATTAAAGCAACAGCCAAGACAAAAGTACCATTAAAGACAAAGAAGCAAAGACAGCATTCTCCTGGACAGTCTTCCATGCCTAAGAAACAGATGCATAAAATGGCCGAAGACCTCATTACTCTAATCAGGGGTTCCCATCCCCCTCCTGAGAAAAGGCCTAGGCAGGATACAGACTATGATTCCTCTGATCAGGTTTCCATTTCCTCTGATTCCTCTTCAGACCAGGGATACTCTCTACCCCCCTATGAGGACTCTGATGCTGAAGAATCTATCCCTTCAGCCTCTCCTCCTGAGGATTATTCTTTTGGAGAAACTTTACATTCCATGAGGGAGCATTTCCATTGGGAAAGTCAGGATTATTCAGAATCCAAGAAAAGGCTCAGGGATTTCCTTTTATTACCTCAACACAGGCCCCTGGCTATTCCGCTTGTGCCAGATATTGTGGATGATGTGTTCTCTGAATCCAGCTTATCTCCTGATTATTTGCCCCCTGCACCAGCCAAGCCAGATGGGTATTAGAGTCCCTGACTCTCACAAGTTTTTTTTATAAAAACCCTTCTGCTGATCCAGAAACTATTTCCCAGGGTCCAAAAGGGGTTAAGGCTTCCATTGCAAAAAATCCAGTATCCTCTGACAGAGATTCCAGAGCTTTGGATAGATGGGGGAAAAATGTTTACACTTGTGCAACTTTAGCAATAACGGCTTTAAATTGCCAGTTTCACATGCTTAAGTACCAGCAATATTTAATGGCTCAGTTAAAACAGAAAATGCTTGCGAGCTCAGAAGCTCTGGACTATAAAGAAATGCAGGATTTATTACATGCAGTAGAACAGGTGGGAAAACATGCTCTGCAATGTGGTTTTAATTCTTTAGAGGCCTCTTGTAGACGACATGCTTGGTTAAAGGAACAGAGTTTACCTGATCATGTTAAGGCAAAATTATTGGATGCTCCTTTACAGCATGATACCTTGTTTGGTGTTAAGGCAGAAGAGGTGTTAAAGAAAATGGAGGACAAAGCTAAATCTATGCAAACAGTCAAGGATTTCTTACAGGTACAGACACCTCGATTTAGCAGAAATTGGCCAACAAAGAATTCATCCTTTCCAGTCTCAGACAGGCCTCAGAGAGGCAGATACAGACTCCCAAGGGGCAGATCTCAACCCCAAGGCTCTAACAGACAACGACAGTGGGGCACCTCAACCCCAAAAGGAGGTGAGGACAAGTCTCAGCCTTACAGGAAACAATCCCAATGACTTCCCCCTCCGTACGCCAAGCACTTCCCTTTTGGCAGCCCTCTTAGGGGAAAACTAGCACTTTTTTCTCAAAACTGGCAAACAATCACCCAAGACAAATGGGTTCTGAATATTGTGTCTCAGGGTTACAGGTTCCACTTTCATACTTTACCAAGGCTAAAAGGAATGCCAGATCTGCCACAAAATCAATGGGCAGAGGCACAAAAACAAATTTCAGCCCTCGTGGACATGAAAGCTATTCAGAAAAGTACCACAACAGGAACCAAGGACAAGGATTTTACTCAAGACTCTTCCTGGTCCCCAAAAAGGACAAGGCCTGTAGGCCCATACTAGACATTTCAATTCTAAATACTTACCTGGATATTCCGAAATGCAAAATGTTGACATTACAGCAGCTTCTACCCATGCTGGGCAAGAAGGCTTGGCTTGTTACTCTGGACCGCAAAGAGGCATACCTGCATGTCCCTATCAGACAAAATTGCAGAAGATACCTCAGATTCAAAGCAGGTACAATGCACTACCAATTCTCTGCTCTGCCCTTTGGCTTATCTACTGCGCCCAGGGTCTTTACAAAGTGCCTGGCACCAGTAATTGCATTTTGCAGACAAAAAGGAATTCAAATATATCCCTACATGGACAACTGCCTCATTCAAGCAGAGACAAAGGACATTCTTCTACAGCATCTGGCGTTTGTAAAAAGGTTGCTAATTTCTCTAGGGTACACAGTAAACGAAAAGAAGTCAAAACTAGTGTCCTCACAACAGATTATATTCCTGGGTGCCAGCTTAAATACAACGGCTCAGATGGCTTATCTCACGCCAGACAAACCAGTTCAACTAACTCAATATTTTCAATTGCTGGCAAAAAAGTCCCATCTCCCTGCAAGAAAAATTCTGCGGGCCCTGGGATTCATGGCATCCTGCATACTACTAATACCATATGCCAGACTGCATATGAGGAAATTACAATGGTACTTAAAAAGTGTTTGGACTCAACACTCTCACAGTTTAGAAGCAGTAATACCAATGATTCCCTGCCTACAACAGGAGTTTCGATGGTGGGCGCAGGCATGTCACCTAAACAAGGGTCAGCCTTTTACCCTACCCACAGCCAGGCAGACTCTGACAACAGATGCTTCGGATTACACCTGGGGAGCACACATGGCTGGAAAATGCATTCAGGGCAAGTGGACCACAGACCAAATGCATCTTCACATCAATCAAAAAGAGATGTTGGCTGTTCAAAATGCCCTAACAGCTTTCAAGGACATTCTACATCCAGGACAACTATTATTAAAGACAGACAACACCACAGTAATGTGGTACATAAATAAGCAAGGGGGCACTCATTCTTATCCCCTATGCAGGCAAGCCATGACCTTGTGGAGCACAGCTCTAACGTATCAAGTTCATCTGCAAGCACAATTCCTGCCAGGAAAGAAAAATACTCTGGCAGACGATCTAAGCAGAAATATCATGGACCTTCACGAATGGAAATTGAATCCACAAATCTTCAGCATGGTAACGCAAAAATGGGGATACCCAAACATAGATCTTTTTGCCTCCCCACTGAATTTCCAACTACAAAAATTCTGCACAAGGACTTATCACACACAAGCATGGAAAGTGGATGCTCTCTTGTTCAGCTGGAAAAGCCTAAAAGTTTGTCTTCCCACCACTGCCTCTCCTTTCAAAGATACTCCTAAAAGCCAGACAAGAAAAACCACAGATGATCCTGATTGCTCCAGACTGGCCATGCCAGCACTGGTACCCAATCTTAAAGAACTTAGCCCAAGGCCCACCATGGATTTTGCCTTAAATTCCACACCTTCTGGCTCAACAAAACAACCAGATCCTGCACGGTCAGCTCAAAACTCTAAATCTGGCTGCATGGCAGATTTATTAGTCAAACAGATAACACCTCTCTCTAAAGCTGTTATAAATGTCATTTTGGGGGCCAGGAGACCTAGCACCAGGAAAGCTTACTCAGAAAAATGGAAGAGATTCTGCGCCTGGAACCAGGCTCAAAGCCTTGACCCTCTTGTCCCAAACATTCCTCAGATTTTACAATACTTAACTGAGATGCTGGACAGAGGCCTATCCTCATCAATTAAGATCCACGCCTCTGCCATTTCAGCACATTGCAACACGGATCCTCCTTTATTCTCTCATCCATTACTAAAGCAGTACCTCAGAGGAGCTAAAAACATAAGACCGCCTCGGAGAGCGCCAACATCAACTTGGGACCTCAGTTTAGTTTTGGAAAAACTGACCCTACCACCTTTTGAGCCAGCCAATACAGCCGATCTAAAATTTTTATCATGGAAAACAGCTCTGCTCCTGGCAGTAACTTCAGCACTAAGAGTCTCAGAGCTACAGGCATTAATGGCAGTGAAATATTTTATAATTTTTCATCAGGACAGGGTATCTTTAAGGACAAACCCTTCCTTTATGCCAAAGGTGGTGTCTAGTGTGGCTCTTAACCAAACCATCCATTTGCCAACTTTTTATCCAAACCCTCAGAATAAAGGGGAGAAACTTCTGCACACTCTGGACCTACACAGGCAGCTACACTTCTACTTGGACAAAACAAAAGCTTTCAGGAAAACTGAGCAACTGTTTGTAGCATATGCTGCAGGATCACAGGGCAAGGCTATCTCAAAGCAGACTATATCAAAATGGATAGGACACTGTATTCGTTACTGCTACACACAGCATGGAAAATCAGTCCCTAATAACATTAGGCCACATTCCACCAGGGCAACAGCCACTTCAACAACCTTTCTCAGAGGAGTACCTACCAAGGAAATTTTGGAGGCTGCAAGTTGGAGTTCAGTGCACACCTTTATCTAGCATTACCACTTGCCTCTTTACTCTCAATCCAGAGCAGGATTTGCCACTGCAGTTCTGCAGGGCCTCATAGCCAATCCTAACTCTTTACAGACCAGCCACCCAACCTTAGCTTTGGGATTCTACCCAAATGTAATGACTGCAGCAGTGTAACATGATGAATATAGTACAGTTTTGTACCTACCATAAATGTAGATGTTCGAGTGTTCACACTGCTGCAGTCCAGGTTGCCCTCTCTCCATCCCTTCTGAACTAGCTGGACTTATCTATGCCTTCTATCCTTTACAACCTTTGTGGTGTATTTGCTTGTAACTGAAGGTATTGTTTTTTTACTTTACATGTATATTTTTTCTTAGCAGTATGTATTGCCTATCAACTTGGGGGCACCTGACATCTGGGGATAACAAAATGAAGAAAATGGCATTGGATGCATCTTATATACCCCTGGCGCACTGACGTCAGGGAAGAAGCGATAGCAACTGACGCCGGACCAAGACTTTGGAACGCTGGCCGACTGCGGGACCGCCTGACGGCAGGATAACCCAAGTGTAATGACTGCAGCAGTGTAAACACTCGAACATCTACATTTATGGTAGGTACAAAACTGTACTTTAGCTTTGTTGCAAGGGCAGAGGGCAAAGCCATTTCCAAACAAACAAATTCCAAATGGATAGCACACTGCATCCATTTCTGTTGCAAGCAGCATGGGAAACCTCCCCCTTAGGGGGTCAGGACTCACTCCACCGGAGCAGCCTCCACCTTTGCAGCTTTCCTCAGAGGAGTCCCCACTAGGGACATCCTGGAGGCTGCCACCTGGACATCTGTTCACACTTTCACCAAGCATTACCACCTGCGTATTTTCTTCATATCCAGGGCAGGCTTTGCCACTGCAGTTTTACAGGGTATCCTAGCCAGCCCTTAGTCTCCTTGACTGCCTCCACCCTTTTTTTCAGCTTTGGTAATCAACCCAAATGTGATGACTGCAGCAGTAAAACACGAAGAACATAGTACAGATGTTCCTCGTGTTTCACTGTTGTGGTCATTACACTTGGGTTATCCTGCTGGCAAGCTACCCGCAGTCAACCCGAGTTCCAAAGTCTTGGTCCGGCATCGGTTGATGTCGCCTCTTCCCTGACGTCAGTGCGCCAGGGGTATAAAAGATGCAACCGATGCCATTTTCTTCATTCTTTCTTGACACGCACTGCCCGAAGCAAAAGCAGTTAGCAAGTGCCGGTCGGCCGACTCCTGAGATTTTCGAAATAGAATTTCAGAACCGAAGTCTTCAGTAAAGCTAAGTACCCCGTTGGGGAAACTTTTTCTTGCTCCAGAACCGATGTCAGTAAAAGTTAACAATTGTATTTCTTGTGGGAAGCAAATACTTCATAAGGATTTTCACTCTTACTGTATTCCTTGCCTAGGCCCTGACCATGACCTTACTAGTTGTCGGTTTTGTGCTAGATTCAACAAACACACTATTAAACGTCGGTTTGATTTTGCCATACATTATTTTGGCCGAAGGTTTAACTATATAATGCCATCGGAACAACCGACGACCAGAATTCATAAAAAGCGCAAAGACAAGGAAAAGGACAGGCATCCGAGGTCCAAAACCGACGACGAAGCCTCTTCTAGGCCAGTTGCCAGTTCTCAGTGAGGCGCTTTCGCAGCCCCTGACATCCACTACCTCAGAGCCACAGGTCTTATCTGACTCCCACGTAGAGACAACTAGGCCTCTGGATACTCAAGGTATTGGGCCTACGGAAACTATTCCCTCAGATTGGTCCGGAGCCGCTGAGCAGGCATCGGCTTCTGAGGGTGTTTTCAGACCTTTACTGCTTACTATTAAGTCCTCTGCAAGAGCCAAGGTACAGACAAAAACACCAGTAAAGACAAAGAAACAAGTACAGCATTCTCCTGGACAGTCATCTATGCCAAAAAAACAGATTCTTAAAATGGCCGAAGACTTAATTACTTTGATCAGGGGATCCCATCCCCCTCCTGAAAAAAGGCCTAGGCAAGACACTAATTATGATTCCTCTGACCAGGTTTCTATTTCCTTTGATTCCTCTTCAGATCAGGGTTATTCTCTCCCTCCCTATGAGGACTCTGATGCTGAAGAATCTATACCTTCAGCCTCTCCACCTGAGGATTATTCTTTTGGAGAAACTCTGCACACCATGAGGGAACATTTCCACTGGGAGAGCCAGGATTATTCAGAATCCAAGAAAAGGCTCAGAGATTTACTTTTACTGCCTCAGCACAGGCCCCTAGCTATCCCCCCTGTGCTTGATATTGTTGATGATGTTTTCTCTGAATCCAGTCTGTCTCCTGATTCTTTACCCCCTGCACCAGTCAAGCCAGACAGGTATTACATGGTCCCTGACTCTCATAAATTTCTTTATAAAAACCCTGCTGCTGACCCACAAACAATTTCTCAGGGTCCGAAATGGGTTAAGGCTTCCACTGCAAATACCCTGTCCCCTCTGATGGGGATTCCAGAGCTCTGGATAGATGGGAGAAAAAAGTCTTCACTTCTGCTACTTTAGCTGTAAGGGCTTTAAACTGCCAGTTTCACATGCTTAAATACCAACAGTACCTTATGTCTGTTAAAACAGAAAAGGCTTACAAACTCAGAAAATCCTGACAATAAGGAAATGCAGGAATTATTGCATGCAGCTGAACAAGTGGGAAAGCATATTTTCCAGTTTGGTTTTGATTCATTAGAGGCTTCTTGCAGAGCCGCAGTTACAGGCTTTGTAATTCGAAGGCATACTTGGTTGAAAGAACAAAGTTTACCTGAACATGTTAAAGTAAAATTATTAGATGCTCCACTACAGCATGATACTTTGTTTGTTGTTAAGGCAGAAGAGGTGTTAAAGAAAATGGAGGATAAAGCAAAATCTATGCAGACAGTAAAGGATTTCTTACAGGTTCAACCATCTAGGTTTAGTAGAAACTGGCCGCCTTCAAAAAATTGGTCCTTTCAGGTCTCAGACAGGCCACAAAGAGGCAGATACAGACGCCCAAGAGGCAGATCTCAGCCCCAAGGATCCTACAGGCCTAAACAATTGGGTGCTTCTACCCGAAAGGAGGAGAAGAAAAATCACAACCTTACAGGAAACAGTCCCAATGACTTCCCTCTACAAAGGCCAAGCACTTACTCTTGGCAGCGGCCCTAGGGGGAAGCTAGCACTTTTCACACATAATTGAAACATAATTACCCAGGACAAATGGGTACTAAATATAATTACTCAAGGCTACAGGTTCCACTTTCACACCCTTCCAAAATCAAAAGGTATGCTGAACCTGCCACAAAACCAATGGACAGAGGCACAAAAGGAATTTGCTGCTCTCGTGGACATGGGAGCTATTCAAAGAGTACCACAGCAAGAACAGGGGCAAGGATTTTACTCAAGACTTTTCCTGGTACCCAGAAAGGACAAAGCCTGGAGACCAATATTGGACTTGTCAATCCTAAATACTTTCCTGGATGTTCCAAAATTCAAAACTTTAACACTACAGCAACTTCTACCCATGCTGGGCAAGAAGGCTTGGCTAGTTACTTTGGACCTCAAGGCAGCATACCTGCATGTCCTAATCAGACAGTCTTGCAGAAGATACCTCAGATTCATAGCTGGCTGAGTGCATTACCAATTCTCTGCACTGCCCTTTGGCTTATCTACTGCGCCCAGGGTCTTCACAAAATGCCTGGCACCAGTAATTGCATTTTGCAGACAAAGAGGAATTCAAATATATCCCTACTTGGATGACTGCCTTATTCAAGCAGAGAGCAAGGACATTCTACTAAGACATCTGGCGTTTGTAAAAACGTTACTAATTTGCCTAGGGTACACTGTAAACGAAAAGAAATGAAAACTAGTGCCCTCTCAAGAGATAATATTCCTGGGTGCAAGCTTAAATACAACTGCCCATATGGCTTATCTCCCGCCCGACAAACAAAGGCATCTGACTCATTACTTTCAAATGATGGCAACAAAGACCCAGCTCCCTGCAAGAAAAATTCTGCAGGCCCTGGGTTTCATGACATCCTGCATTCTACTAATTCCATATGCAAGACTGCATATATGAGGAAACTACAATGGTATCTAAAAAGTGTTTGGACTCAACATTGCCACAGCCTGGAAACAGTAATAACTATAATTCCCTGTCTACAACAGGAGTTTCTATGGTGGTCCCGGGCCTGTCACCTCGAAAAGGGACAGCCCTTCACCTTGCCCCACAGCCAGGCAGACAATAACAATGGATGCATCGGATTATGCCTGGGGGGCACACATGGAAGGAAAATGTATTCAGGGTACGTGGCCCAAGGAACAAATGCATCTTCACATTATTCAAAAAGAGATGCTAGCTGTTCAGAATGCCCTGACAGCCTTCAAGGATCTACTACATCCAGGACAACTATTGCTAAAGACGGACAACACCACAGTTATGTGGTACATAAACAAGCAAGGGGCACACATTCCTACCCCCTCTGCAGGCAAGCCATGACGTTGTGGCACACGGCACTGACCTATCAAGTACATCTGCGGGCACAATTCCTGCCAGGAAAGAAAAATACACTGGCAGACGAACTAAGCAGAAATCTCATGGATCCACACAAATGGAAACTAAATCCACAGGTCTTCAGCATGATAACAAGGAAATGGGGATGCCCAGACATAGATCTTTTTGCCACCCCTCACAACTGCCAACTACAGAAATTCTGCACAAGGACTTATCACTCACAAGCATAGAAAGTGGATGCTCTTTTATTCAACTGGGAAACCCAGACAGTTTATGCCTTCCCTCCACTGCCTCTTCTTCCCAAGGTACTCCTAAAAGTCAGACAAGAGAAACCAAAAATGATCCTTATTGGCCCAGACTGGCCACGCCAGCACTGGTACCCAATCCTAAAGAGGTTGTCTCAAGGCCCAGCCTGGCCTTTACCTCAAATTCCCCATCTCCTGACTCAGCAGAACAACCAGATTCTGCACGGTCAACTCAGAACCTTAAATCTGGCTGCATGGCAGATAATATAGTAAGTCACTCAAACCACTCCTCTCTCTAAAGCTGTTATGGATGTCATTTTAGAAGCCAGGAGGCCCAGCACTAGGAAATCCTATGCAGAAAAATGGAAGAGATTCTGTGCTTGGAACCAGGCCCAAGGACTCGAACCACTTGTTCCAAATACACCTGAGATTTTACAATACCTAACTGAGATGCTGGACAAAGGCCTTTCCTTTTCATCTATTAAGATCCATTCCTCTGCCATTTCAGCTCATTACAATACGGAACCTCCTATTTTTTCGCATCCACTACTAAGGCAGTACCTCAGAGGGGCAAGAAACATAAGACCCCCCCCAAGGAGAACACCAGTACCTACTTGGGACCTCAATTTTGTTTTAGAAAAACTCACACTGCCTCCTTTTGAGCCAGCCAGCACAGCTGATATTAAATTCTTATCATGGAAAACTGCTCTGCTCCTAGCAATAACTTCAACAAGAAGAGTCTCAGAGTTGCAGGCACTAATGGCAGTGGAACCTTTCATCATTTTTCATCAGGACAGGGTCTCTCTAAGGACAAACCCAACGTTTATGCCAAAGGTGGTTTCCAGTGTGGCTCTTAACCAAACTATTCATTTGCCAACTTTCTATCCAAATCCCCAGAATAAAGGGGAGGGACTTCTGCACACTTTGGGCATACACAGGCAGCTACGATTCTACTTGGACAAAACAAAAGCTTTCAGAAAAACTGAGCAGCTGTTTGTAGCTTATGCTGTAGGATCACAAGGAAAGCCGATATCAAAGCAGACAATTTCAAAATGGATAGGGCACTGCATTCGCTTCTGCTATGCACAACATGGCAAATCAGTGCCTAAGGGCATTAGGCCACATTCAACAAGAGCAGCAGCTTTTCTCAGAGAAGTACCAACCAAATACATTTTAGAAGCTGCAACCTGGAGTTCAGTGCACACCTTCACAAATCACTACCACTTACCTCTCTACTCTAAATCCAGAGCAGGCTTTGCCACTGCAGTCCTGCAGGGCCTGGTAGCTTCTACTAATCCCATTTAGGCCCAGCCACCCAACCTCAGCTTTGGGATTCAACCCAAGTGTAATGACTGCAACAGTGAAACACGATGAACATAGTACAGTTGTGTACCTACCATAAATGTAGATGTTCGAGTGTATTCACTGTTACAGTCCAGGTTACCCTCCCACCATCCCCCTTTACATTGCTGGGACTTTTCTGTACTTCTCAACTCTATACAACCTATGTGGTGTATTTGCTTGTAGATGAAGGAATTGTTTATTTTAGTACATGCATGCTTTTTGGCTTACTTTTTTCCAGCCTTCCTATTTGGGGGCACCTGACATCTGGGGCAAGAAAAACTGAAGAAAATGGCGTTGGTTGCATCTTTTATACCCCTGGTGCACTGACATCAAGGAAGAGGCAACATCAACCGACGCCGGACCAAGACTTTGGAACTTGGGCTGACTGCGGGTAGCCTGCCAGCAGGATAACCCAAGTGTAATGACTGCAACAGTGAATACACTCTAACATCTATATTTATGGTAGGTACACAACTGTACTTTGTGTACACTTATTATGAATGTAGATGTTCAAGTGTATTCAGTGTTGCAGTCCTGGTTTCCCTCCCTCTATCCCCCTCTTCTTTCTCCTTACAAGTAACATTTTGGTATTTACTTTCTGCTGGTGGGGTTCTTCCGCCATAACCTGGCTCCCGACAAGGCAAGAAAAACTGATATAATGGCGTTAGTTACCTTACTTTATGCTACTGACGACCTGACTTCAGTCCTGAAGCGACAGCAACCGACGCAGAAATACTAAGCCTTTGGTTTTCGGGCTGGCCGAGGGCTACCCTAGCAGGGATAACCCAAATGTGATGACTGCAACACTGAACACACTCGAACATCTACATTTATGGTAAGTGTACACAACTGTACTTTCTTAGGCACCCTGTCAGTAGTGTTAATTCCATTTTTTTCATTTACAGATGGGGAGACAATTATAAAGGGAGTACTGGGGACTTGTATAATCATCATCATCCTCTTTCGGCTGTTCTCGTTAGGGGTCACCACAGTGGATCATCTGTTTCCATTTCTTCCTGTCCTCTGCATCTTGCTCTGTCTCACCAACCACCTGCATGTCCTCTCTCACCACATCCATAAACCTTATCTTAGGCCTTCCTCTTTTCCTGTTACCTGGTAGCTTCATCCGTAGCATCTTTTTCCCAATATACTCAGCATCCCTCCTCAACACGTCCAAACCAACGTAATCTTGCCTCTCTGGCTTTGTCTCCAAACCTTCCAACCTGGGCTGACCCTCTAATATACTTATTCCTAATCCTGTCCACCCTCGACACACCTCGTGCAAATCTTAACATCTTTAACTCTGCCACATCCAGCTCAAACTCCTGCCTTTTTGTCAATGCCACTGTCTCCAACCCATATAACATAGCTGGTCTCACTGCCCTCTTGTAGACCTTCCCTTTCACTCTTACTGGTAATCGTCTGTCACAAATCACTCCTGACACTCTTCTCCACCCACTCCATCCTGCCTGTACTCTCTTCTTCACCTCTCTTCCGCACTCACCATTACTCTGAACTATTGATCCCAAGTATTTAAACTCATCCACCTTCGCCACTTCTACTCCTTGCATCCTCACCATTCCACTATCCTCCCTCTCATTCACACACATATATTCTGTCTTGGTCCTGCTGATCTTCATTCCTCTTCTTTCTAGAGCATGTCTTCATATCTCCAGGGTCTCCTCCACCTGTTCCCTACTCTCACTACAGATCACAATGTCATCTGCAAACATCATAGTCCACGGGGACTCCTGTCTGATCTCGTCTGTCAACCTGTCCATCACCATTGCAAATACGAAATAGCTCAGAGCTGATTTTTGATGTAATCCCACCTCCACCTTAAACGCATCCGTCTCTCTCACCGCAGACCTCACCACTGTCACACTACCCTCGTCCATATCCTGTACCACTCTTGCATACTTCTCTGACACTCCTGACTTCCTCATACAATACCACAACTTCTCTCTAGGCACCCTGTCATATGCTTTCACTAAGTCTAGAAAAACACAATGCAACTCCTTCTGACTTTCTCTGTACTTCTCCATCAACACTCTGAGCAAACATCGCATCTGTAGTGCTCTTTCCCGGCATGAAACCATACTGCTGATCACTAATAATCACGTCCCTTCTTAACCTAGCTTCCACTACTCTTTCTCATAACTTCATGCTGTGACTGATTAATTTAATCCCTCTGTAGTTACTACAGCTCTGCACTTCACCCTTTTTCTTAAAAATCTGTACCAAAACACTTTTTCTCCATTCCACAGGCATCCTCTCACTTTCCAAGATTTCATTAAACAATTTGGTTAAAAACTCCGCTGCCATTTCACCTAAACACCTCCATCATGTATGTCATCTGGACCAACATCCTTTCCTTCTTCATCCTCTTCATAGCTATCCTTACTTCTTCCTTGCTAATCCATTGTACTTCATGATTCACTATCCCCACATCATCCAACCTTCTCTCCCTCTCATTCTCTTCATTCATCAACCCCTCAAAGTACTCTTTCCATCTCTTCAACACACACTCCTCGCTTGTGAGTATGTTTCCCTCCCTCATTATCCTTTATCACCTTTATCTGCTGGACATCTTTCCTAGCTCGGTCCTTCTGTCTAGCCAATCGGTAGTACAGGTCCTTTTCTCCCTCCTTAGTGTCCAACCTTTCATACAACTCTTCATATGCCTTAGCGTTCGCCACCTCTCTCTTTGCCATGCACCTCATCTCCTTGTACTCCTGTCTACTTTCTTCATCTTTCTGACAATCCCACTTTTTCTTTGCCAACCTCTTTCTCTGTATACCCTCCTGTACTTCCTCATTCCATCACCATGTCTCCTGGCTTACTTTTTTATTATTTGCTTGTATTTTGAATATACCAAAAATTACACAGGGCTCCAGGACTGGAGAGCCAAATAAAATGAAACTAACACCAATATGACACACTGTCATAGATACTTTAATGAAAATGTTATTAAAGTATCATTATCTGTGTCTCATACTGCTGTTTTTGTTTTATTTGCTTGTATATCGAGTTTGACGGATGGAGTTTTTGCCAACTACTTTTTAGTAAATGTTGGTTTATGTAGCTATTTTCCTTAACTATTTTGTAGAATAATACTTTGGCAGAACATGGAGGAATGAATGGTAGAAACCATTTCCTCTTTAAAAAAAAACAAAAAAAAAACTCCTAATCCTTTTGCATGTAGCCATCCTGTGCTTCTCTTGGAAAAAGACCGAGATCATCTGGTTTATTGGATTGTAACAAATGTATTGAGAAGGCATTGGCAAAGGTGCTAAGCCTTAATCATGTGGCAATGTATTAAAGAGTTGCATAGACCTGTGTGCTTGTAATAGATCCATTTATTTTAATATTTAGTCCTTAGATATATGATTTGGCTCATTCTTAGTGCTCCTTGTTGATGGAAGAACTGATATTTGATCTGCAGACTTGTGGAGGAGAGCTTAGATGTTCTTCGTGTTTCACTGTTGCAGTCATCAACTTTGTTTATCTGCCTGCAGATGGCCATCAGCCGGCCTGAATACCAGAGTCTACGGATTTCTGCATTGGATGCTGTCTCTTCTTCCATGACGTCAGGTCGTCAGGGGTATAAAACATGCAGCCGACGCAATTACATCAGTCTTTCTTGCCGTGAGGTGCCCGAAGCAGTTCACAAGTGCCGGTTGGCCATCTCCTGAAATTTTCGTTTTCGAGTTTCAGATCCGAAGTCTTCAAAAAAGATAAGTACCCCATTGGGGGTCCTTTTTGTTGCTCCAATCGATGTTAGTAAACGTTAACAATTGTCTTGCCTGTGGGAAGCAAATACCTTCTAGAGATTTTCATTCTTACTGCATACCCTGTTTAGGCCCAGACCACGACATCCCTCTCTGTCGGTTTTGTGCCTTGTTCAACCCCAAAACTATTTGTCATCGGGCTATTTTTTGCAGCCAGTTACTTTCTTACTCAACCTCAGCAGTCCGAAATGGCTTCTTTAAAGCCATCCGACTACTGATCTTCCAAAAAAAGTAAGGATAAAGACGGAGGCAGACTGCATAGGTCCAAAACAGCCGACGTTGCTTTCGTTAATCTAGTCGCCAGTCCACCGGTACTCAGTGAGGTGCTTTCGCAGCCCCTGATACCCACTACTTCTGATTCTCAGGCCTCTACTGAGACCCATTCTGAGTCCGATATGCCGTGAGATGCTTCAAGTATGGAACCTGCAGATGTCTCTACCTTGGATTGGTCCGGAGCCGCTGTGCAGGCACCGACTTCTGAGGGTGAATTCAGACCTACAGACTTTCATATTAAACCAATGCTATCATTCCCATCCAGAAGTTCTGAATTCCTCAGGCCAAAAACTCGCACCTTGCCTAGAAAATCGACGACCAAACCACAGGCTCAGGCCCATATGCCTCAAAAACAAATGCTTAGAATGGCCAAAGACCTTATTACCTTAATTAGGGGAAGCCAGCCTTCCCCCTCTAAGAGACCTAGAACTGAATTTCTTTCTGATTCTTCTGGTCAGGAATCTGATATTTGTGCTCCTTCTGATTACCAAGATTTTCATTTATCTACTTATGAAGATTCTGATGCAGAGGATTCCATTCTCTCTACTTCCTGTCCAGAAGATTTTTCTTTCGGTGAAACCTTGCATACTCTTAAGGAACATTTCCGCTGGGAATTCTTACTCCTGCCTCAACACAGGCCTTTAGCAATCCCTCCTGTTCTGGACATTGTAGGTGATGCCTTCTTGGAATCTAGCCTTATGCCAGACACCTTATTTCCAGCTCCCAGAAAACCTGACAGGTACTACAGAGAGTACCTGACTCCCAAACAAGTTCCTCTTCAAGAATCCTTCTGTGGATCCAGAGACCATTTCCCAAGGACCTAAAGGCAATAAGGCTACTGCTGCCAAAAATCCTACCCCTTCTGATAGAGATTCCAGAGCATTAGACAGATGGGATAAGAAGGTATACACTTCTGCTGCTTTGGCCATTAGGGCTTTAAATTGCCAGTTTCATATGTTAAAGTATCAGCAGCATATTATGGGACTACTTAAACAGAAAATGATGTTGATTCTTGACTGTGCTGAACACAAAAAATTTAAATATTTAATGCATTCTGCAGAAAAAGTTGGTAAATATACTTTGCAATGTGGTTTTGACGCTTTAGAAGCATCTTGCAGGGCTGCTGTCACTGGGCCTGTACTTAGAAGGCATGCTTGGTTTAAGGAACAAAACTTGCAAGATCATGTTAAAACTAAATTACTGGATGCTTCCTTAAACCAAGACCACCTTTTGGCAACAAAGCAGAAGTCGTCCTCAAAAGGATGGAGGAAAAAGCTAATTCTGTGCAAACTGTTACAGATTTCCTACAAGTACAGCCTCCCAGATTCAGTAGGCATTGGCCTTCAAAGAATTGGTCCTTTCCAGTCTCTTCCAAGCCTTCCCAGTCCAAACCCAGGAACAGCAGACCACCCAGGTTGCAGTCTCAGGCTGCGCACAGGCCTACGCAGTGGGGGGCTCCCACTTCAAAAGCAGGGAGTAGTAATCCACCCCTTTATGGAAAAATGGCACAATGATTTACCCTTAGCCCTTCCAAGCCCTGCTCAACTGCCTGCTCCCTTAGGAGGAAAACTCGCCCTGCATGCAAAAAAACTGGTAACTCATTACCCAGGACAAATGGGTTTTAAATGTAGTTTCCCAAGGATACAGATTCCACTTCCACACCCTACCAATCACAAATAGTTGGCCAGACCTACCCCGTAATGAGTGGGTGGAGGCCCAACAGCAGGTTCTCTCTCTTCTAAGTATAATGGCTATTCAACCTGTCCCAGCAGAACAAAGGGGACAAGGGTTTTATTCAAGACTTTTCCTGGTACCCAGAAAAGACCGCTCCTGGCGTCCTCTCCTGGACCTCTTTGTTCTAAACACCTTCCTGGTAATTCCAAAATTCAAAATGCTAACACTTCAACAGCTGCTTCCTGTGCTAGGCAAAGATGCCTGGTTGGCAACCTTAGACTTAAAGGAAGTTTACCTACACATTCCAATAAGGGAATCTTGCAGGAAATACCCATGCTTGAGGGCAGGCTCCATGCACTATAAGTTTTTCAGTTCTCTGCACTTCCCTTTGGCTTATCTACTGCACCCAGTGTATTCACAAAGTGTCTAGCTCCAGCCGTTGCATTTTGCAGGCAGAGAAATATTCAAATATACCCGTACTTGGACGATTGTCTGATTCAGGCAGAAAACCAGGACTTGCTATTAAAACATCCGGCATTCGTAATGAAACTCCTAACCTTAATGGGGTACACCATAAACGAAAGAAAATCTCACCTAGTACTCTGTCAGCAGATTGTATTCCTAGGAGCAAGCTTGAACACAACTTCCCAGATGGCATTTCTCACTCCAGAGAAACAAGTTTATTTGACAACCTACTTCAAACTTTTGGCCACAAAGCCCCAGCTAGCTGCAAGGAAAATTCTGCAAGCCCTGGGGTTCAAGGCCTCTTGCATTCTACTAATTCCATACGCAAGACTGCATATGAGGAAACTACAATGGTATCTAAAAAGCCTATGGAGTCAACATTCTCAGGACCTGGAGTCAATGATTCCTGTCATTCCTTGTATAAAGACAGAGTTCCTTTGGTGGGTAGAGGCCTGCTACCACAACAAGGGGCTCCTTTTCACTCTACCCCCTGCCGCTCAAACCCTAACAACAGATGCATCAGACTATGCATGGGGGGCTCACTTGGCAGGGCAGTGCATTCTGGGCAAATGGAACCTGAGACAGATGCACTTGCATGTCAACCAAATAGAAATGTTAGCTGTACAGAATTCCCTGACAGCCTTCAAAAACCGCATCTTTCCAGGACAATTATTGATACAGGCAGACAACACCACAATTATATGGTACATAAACAAGCAGGGGGGAACCCACTCTTACCCTCTCTGAAGACTAGCCATGGCTCTGTGGAACACAGCCTTGTGCTACCAAGTGCACCTACAAGCTCAATTCCTGCCAGGTAAGTTAAATTCACTGGCAGATGACCTAAGCAGAAATCTCATGTACCCACATGAATGGAAACTGGAACCAAAAATATTCAACCTCTTGAGGAACAAATGGGGGACTCCAGAGGTAGACCTGTTTGCCTCCCCTCAGAATTACCAATTGGACAGATTCTGCACAAGGACTTCCCACAGTCAAGCTTGGAAAGTGGATGCTCTGTTCTTTACCTGGGAAAGCCTCTCAGTGTATGCCTTTCCCCCTCTGCCTCTCCTCTTGAAGGTTCTGCTAAAGATCAAACAGGACAAGCTAAGGACAATACTGATTGCACCAGATTGATCACGCCAGCACTGGTACCCCCTCTTGCATAGTATGGCAATGCTGGAACCATGGCACCTGCCTCAGACCCCTTCCCTGCTGTCCCAGCAGGCGGGCCAGATTCTGCACCCTCAGCTTCAAACCCTGAACCTTCTAGCCTGGCTAATTCCTTGAGCTCTCCAATAGCATCCCTCAGTAAGCAGGTGCTAGATGTCATTCTGGAGGCAAGGAGGTCTAGTACTAGAAAATCCTATTCCGAAAAGTGGAAAAGATAATGTTCCTGGAGCCAGACCCAAGTGATGGGCACAGCGGTGCCCAGCTTCCCTCATATTCTTCAGTACTTGACAGAAATGCTCCACAAGGGACCTATCCTTCTCGTCAATTAAAATTCTTGCTTCTGCCATTTCAGCACATTATAGTACTGAGCCACACCCCTCTTCTCTAACCCCCTGCTAAAGCAATTCCTTAGAGGGGCCAAAAACTTAAGACCCCCCAGGATTGCCCCTACTCCAGCCTGGGACCTTAACTTTTATTGGAAAAGCTCACTTTCCCTCCCTTTGAGGCAGTTGCAACTGCAGAGTTGAAATTCCTTTCTTGGAAAACAGCCTTCCTTCTAGCCATCACTTCAGCAAGAAGAGTGTCTGAATTACAGGCCCTCATGGCAGTGGCACCCTTCATTGTTTTCCATGCAGACAGGGATTCCCTCAGGACCAATCCTTCCTTTATGCCCAAGGTGGTGTCTAGTGTGGCCCTAAATCAGTCCATTCAGTTGCCTACCTCTTTCCTTAATCCACAAAACAAAGGAGAATGGATATTGCACTCTTTGGACGTGCACAGACAACTTAGATTTTATTTGAACAGGACTAAGCCTCTCAGAAAATCTGAACAGCTGCTAGTTGCTTTGCTGCAGGGGCAGAGGGGAGGCCATTTCAAAGCAAATCATTTCTAAATGGATAGCCCATTTCATTCATTTCTGCTACAAGCATCATGGAAAACCTACCCCACAGGGGATAAGATCACATTCCACCAGGGCTGCATCTACCTCTGCAGCCTTTCTCAGAGGAGTCCCTACCAGGGACATCCTAGAAGCTGCTACCTGGAGTTCTGTACGTACTTTCACCAAGCATTACCACATTCCTGTTTTTTCTAAATCCAGAGCTGGTTTTGCCACTGCAGTCTTGCAGGGCTTAATAGCTGGCCCTAATGCTCTCTAACTTCCTCCACCCTTCCTTAGCTTTGGGAATCAACCCAAATGTGATGATTGCAGTAGTGAAACACGAAGAGCATAGTACAGTTGTGTACACTTGCCATAAATGTAGATGCTCGAGTGTATTCACTGTTGCAGTCCTGGTTACCATCCCTCTAGCCCCCTTATTTCTCTTGGCTCTACCTTTCCTTCTTGTTTAGTGTATTTAAGTTTTATGGTGTATTTGCTTTTTGATGGAGGTGTACCATAATGTATAATTGCTTCCCATTGTGGGTGCACCTGACATCCGAGGCAAGAAATACTGATGTAATAGCGTCAGCTGCATGTTTTGTACCCCTGACAACCTGACATCATGGAAGAAGAGACAGCATCCGACACAGGAATCCAAGACTCTGGTATTCAGGCCGGCTGAGGGCTACCTGCAGACAGATAACACAAATGTGATGACTGCAACAGTGAGTACAAAACGTCTACATTTATGGTAAGTGTATACAACTGTACTTTATGGTGTGTGCTTAACTTTTTTTTTTTTTAGGCATCATTGCTTGAATCTGCACTCCAAAATTGGAGCTTTCCAAGTCTGCCCTGCAAGATACTGTTTTGCTCTTTTTCTTGATGCAGTTTATTTTCCACCTTCTGTGGGTTCATTAAATTTGAGAATTTTTCTCAATGAGTTGATCGTTTTAGAAGCTTTGGATATTGATATTGGGAAGTAAATATTGTGGAAAGAAATATTCAGGGAATTGTTATGGCTAGGCTTGTATAGGCCCTAGGGATGATAGCCTAGTGCCAGCCTGTGAATGTTTGACATCATGGAAGTACTCATCCACAGATTTTTAGTAGTTATTTCTGAAGGGGGTTACTTATTTAAATTTGCAAGAAGGTCATCTGTTTTAACTATTGAGCAGCTGATAACTTTAGTGAGCCTATGCCTTAATAATGGAAAAAGTGTACCTCTGTGGGTTTGTTTTGGGAGGGGACTGCTTTGAACATTGAAAAGTTGTGTGGGTTAAATCTGTTGGGAGTCTCTCAAAGATCTGAGTATATGAGGAGTACTGAAGTCATTTCTGTTTTGGTATGGTTGTTCTTAAAGAAGAATTTTGCATAGGAAGTTTGTAATGTGAACATTTGTAACCTGTTACTTCTGAACATTAGGACGTAAAGCTCATAGTTTTCTCGTCATTTTTTTTCCAGCAGCATCCCTGTTTCTGAACTGTATTTCTTTTTCTGTTTCTCAGACAGGAAACCATTGAGCAGCTGCTGAGTAACATGTTGGAAGGGCCAAAGGTGGAGTCTGTACTTGTGAATGGTATTTTGGTATTGCTGACGCTGCTAGAACCTCGACGACCCAGGTATCTGTGTGGGCTAAGGATTTGAATGCTTGAGGTGATGGTGGTGGTGGTGGTGGTGGTGGTGGTGGTGGTTGTTTGGGTGTTTTATAGAATTTTTCTAGAGTCCTACAGCTTTTCCTTTGGGATTTCAGTATGTATATATCTTGCACATGGCCTTTTATTCTGATTTTTCATTTATTGAGAATACAGATACTTTTTCATTTTCTGTAGTTACTCTAAACTGAGTTGCTGTCTGCATTCTTCATAGTGACCTGATTGCTGTAAGATTTTGAATGTTGGTGTCAGTTTACATGTATCATTTATGAATTCTTTTGCATTTTGCTTTAATTTTACTATTATAGTGTATCTTGGCTGAAGCACTTCTATAGTTTGTGGTTATTAGTTAGTGTTTCAGAATTGTTGAGTTAAGTAATGCTGGTAGGTAGATTGGTACATTATTTCCTGAAGCTTAACTGACTGTAAAATATTATACAGACTGAATAACAGATGACAGAGAATATTGCTCATTAGTGTGAAGATGCAGCTGTTGGCTAATTTGCAAGATGGATGTTGACTGCTTTGAAAAAAAACAGTTGTAGGACAGGTGCTAGTAGTTAACTTTCTTAACCTGTCCATCCCATGGCTACTGTCAGTAGATAAACTGAGGCACACAATGGAAGGTAGTTTCTCAGTCGGTTTGCTCTTCAAGTGAGAAACAGTTTATTTTTCATTACTTGAATTTGAAAAATACTGGTTTCAGTGGCAAAATGGATCACATTGCTGGAATTCAGACGTGATCATTTAGAAACTTTGAATTTTGTTGATGAAAATAAAATTTAGTATCTGACATTTTTGTAATAATGACTGTTTAAAACTAGATGTGATATCTGAGTAATTGGAGATCACTTTTTTCCCCAGAGTGTCTGTCAGCATGTACTTAAGAAAATAGCCCCTGAGACTTCTGCTGAAAGAGTGTTTTCTGTTTGTCAGAAGTCCTAAAAACTCTGGAGCTCCCAGAACATTTCCATAGATGACTTTTGGAATACAAACCAGAAGGATTTTTAATATATTTATTAAGTTACCACTTAATACATAGGTTCACATACATTCATAGAAAGGAAAAATAAACCATAGCAACTTTTTTCATATTCTTGTAATATGCATTACTGTATGCTTTCATTCTTTTGAACAGTTGTTCCACTACATTACATAAATTGCTCACTTCCCGCCTTCCTGTAAACATCATTCCTCCATTATTCTGCAAATATTGTTCCCACAAATTTGTTTTATTTCTGTGCAATTTGCACTTTCCTTTTACTAAAGATCCCACCTGTAGATTTTGTATCTTTTTTTTTACAATATTCAGTACTTCAATTACAGTTGGTTTATATTTTGATTTCCATTTTCTTGGTAATTGCTTTATTGCAGCCTATAACCTTAAACTTAGTAAGGCATTTAAAATCCTGTGTACCAGCTCAAAAGAATAATTTTTCTTTGTTACAGCATTTGTTCATTTGTGCCCCCATCATTTTAGGTAGAATACACTTTAGGGAATTTTTAAAATCTGCCAACTATTTACACTTCCCATTTACTTATCTCTTTTTCAGTCATACCTTCCAGTTGCACCTCCAATTGCTGTCTATCTGAGGAAAAATCTGTGAAGTCTACTTGTATAAAATACCAGTGTAAGCACTTCCAAACACAAATCCTAAGACTCTGAATCAAGGAATGCCCTCAGGGGCACCTCCACTTGCAGTGAATACTGACCAGAAATTCTGCGGACCTATCACACATTTAGGAACACATCAGTACCTGGGGATTTGTGAAGACAAAGTAGGGAAAAAAAAAGCACATAAAAATTGAAGAATGAAGGCTATCAAATTTGTCCTGAAAGCCTTTGCCAACTTCCTACAGCAGTTGATTCTACAGGTGAAGACAGACAGTACAGCTGTGATGTGGTATGTAATGAAAGAGGAGCTCATTCATACTTGCTTTGGGAGGTAGTCTTGGAAGTGGGGTAACACTGACCTCAGATTGTATCACTTCACAATAAAATTTGTTGGCAGACAGGATGAACAGAACCCAAACAGATCTCCATAAGCTAAACAGGAATGTCTTTCTGAATCTGACCAGGTTGTGAGGTGTACCAGAGAAACACATTTTTGCATCCCATCTGTGATTCAACTGAGAAGGTTTTGTGGCAGGACAGCAACGTCATGTCATGGAAAATGAATATCTTCTAACTGAACTGGAGATGTCTTGTCACCCAGTCCCCTTGATCCCCAGGGTACAGATCAAAATCAAGATGGAAAGACCAAAAATGTAGAAGGATGGAATTGTAACTGTGACCCAGGTGACTGGGTTTGATTAGTGACCCTGGCAGTGGAGGTCAGTTGGGGAGAGGAATGAAGAGGTATGGCCCACTTGCCTCTTGGGCGAGAGGCAGAGGAGCCCACATGTACTCAGGAGCACAATAAGTAGTGCATCCACCCTGGTGGAGACCAGCACTCAAGCTTTTGGGGGGGGGGGGGGGTACATGTGTGTACTGTTCAGCTTGAGTTTGTTCTATGCAGAAATGAGATGTCCTACATATTTAGTCCATTGTATGCTCCTCCTTGGCACCTAGTTGACTGTGCACAGCTAGGGATGTGCAGAAAAGATAACAATATGATCTTTCCCTGATGGCTGCCTAAATGATCTGGCCTTTGCTGCTTTGAAGGGGAAACTATTGGGACAGTTAGCCAGGAGGAGGCTGATGGTTGACAGCAAGTCTAAACAAAAAAGATGCACAAAAAAGATCATCCTAATAGTACTCTCTTAGTTGAGGCAATACTTGTTCCGTGTCCTGAGAAGTATGGCGAGAAGAAAGCGTAAAATGTTACCTCAGCTTACGGACCTCCTGACTTGCAACAGGGGTTTCCCTGCTGTAACAGAACCTGGACACTAAGGCTGACAGCTTGGGATGATCTTAACCTAATTGCATATAGACACAAGTAATGTCCTTCCATATCACTGTTGTAGTATTCCTTACATTAGGGATGCCCTGCCAAGGGTAGCCGAATGTCCAGCCAGTATACCAAAGCCTTAGTTTGTAATAAAGATGGCATACATGACACACATGTCTGTTAAGGGTGTAGGGCATAAAGTTGATGTATAGACAAACTTTCCTCAGACCTTCTTTGCTGTCAGTCTGTGCTCCATCATTAGTTGTCATTCTGAATGCTCTTTCATTTGCTGGTTACCAAGCCATGTCTGATAAGTGCCATGCTGGGTTTTTCTTGTTATCCTGAGTTTTTTCTTTTTGTTGTAAGGTTACATGTCTTCCAGAAAGGGAAAATGCCAGTGGGAGAGAGATTCCCCTTAAGGACCATCACAAGCAGTGTTTGTTTTGCTTAGGTGCGTCTCACAGCCATAAGTCATGCCCTATCGGTCAGGCATTTGTCCCTAAAACTCTTCAGAGTCATTTCTCCTCCTAATCCATCTACCTAGAAAACCATCATCTTAGGTTGTTGGTGCAGGGTACAATGGGGGAATTGTTCTGTCTTAAGGGTCAGCCATCTGTGAAGGCGGCCAAAAGGTCAGATGCTACTGCTGTACCACCTCCCCCTGAGTGTGTCTCTTGAAGTTGGTGAAAGCCCGGAGGATCGCTTGGCTTGTCCGCCAAATTCCTCTGACATGACTGGTTCGGAGGCTGGCATGGATCCAGCTTCTCATATGCCCTCGTAGGCTCTGCAGACATCTTGTTTCAGATGTTCAAGGGGAACCGCAGCTGATAAGATCTGAGAGCTCTTATGCAGATTCTTGTTAAGGAGGAAATTCCCACTACGTTAATTGTCAGCTGGGGTCTGAGCCTCCTAAAATGTTTAGGGCAGACATCCCTTTAAAGAAGAAGCAGAGGATGAAGCAGGTTTCCTCTGCTCCTAATGATACTCAGCATGAATGACAGGGTTTTACACAGGGGTTATATAATGCTTTTATTGCTTTGAAGTCCCCCTCAGGGAGTCTCTGTTCCTGCCCCCCCCCATCCTCTACTTCTCTTAAAAGTCCCAAGGAGCAGGACTCTTCCACTGATTACTTAGACTCTGATGTAGAGTCTTTAGCTTATTCCTCCCAGATTCTGTCTCCATTGGATTATGGATGTTCTTCGTGTTTCACTGTTGCAGTCATCACATTTGGGTTATCTGCTTGTAGTAGCCCTCATTCAGCCTGATTATCAAAGTCTTGGGTCCCGCGTCAGTTGCTGTCTCATCTTCCGTGACGTCAGGTAGTCAGGGGTATAAAGCATGCAGCCGACACCATTACATCAGTCTTTCTTGCCGCGCGGTGCCTGAAGCAGAAGCGGTTCGCAAGTGCCGGTCGGCTGTCTCCTGAAATTTTCGTTTTCGAGTTTCAGTACCAAAGTCTTCAACTAAAGCTAAGTACTCCGTCGGAGAAACTTTTTCTTGCTCTAAACCGATGTCAATAAAAGTCAGTAATTGCATTACTTGTGGAAAGCAAATGCCACATAAAGATTTTCATTCATACTGTATTCCTTGCCTAAGCCCTGACCATGATATACCTCCCTGTCGGTTTTGTTCCTTATTTAAACAACAAACTATTCGTCGCTGGTACATTTTTGCTTCTAAATATTTTGGTACTCCGTTCAGATGTTCTTCATTCCACATTGCTGCAGTCCTAACCATTGGGGTAGTCCGCTGTCCAGTCGGCCAGAATACCAAAGTATATGGCTGACGTCGGTCAAGGCGCATTAGACTGACGTCAGGACGTCAGGATACTAATGCGCATGACCGACGTCATATCCTCAGTCTTTTTTGCCGCATGGTCCGATGCAGAAGCAGTTTTGCGAGTGCAGGTTGGCGTTCTGAAATATTTCCGAAGTCGGAGTTTCAGACCGAATCAAAGTTGGCTAAGTACCCCGTTGGGGAACATTTTGGTTTTTTCTTGCCTCAGTATTTAACCGGATGTCAGAAAAAGTGAATAACTGTATTTCTTGTGGGAAGCAGATACCTCATAGGGATTACCATACTTTGTGTATACCTTGTTTAGGGCCTGAGCACGACGTTGTTGGTTGCCGCTCTTGTGCTAGATTTAACAAACGCACTATTAAGAGAAGGTTAGACTGTGCCAGGTTAGTGTTTGGGAAGCGTTGTAATTACAAAATGCCGTCGGATGCTCCGACGCCCGCTTCGTCCAAAACAGCAAAGCCTAGGGTTGATGAACCGGCAGTCCCGGACGTCGGTTCTTTAGAAGGCTCAGTGGAGCCAGAGGTTTTGCCAGGAGTTTCTTTGGAGTCTCAGGCAGAGACTTTACTGTTACAGGATGTGCCCTCTCAGGAGGTAGGCCAGGCTGAGGGGGCTTCTCAGGTAACTGTTCTTCCCTCTCTTCCCAAGGTAGTTAGAGCTTCTCCTACTGTTTCCAAAACTTCTTTGAGAGGTAGGCCCAGTTCAGCTTCAGTGGGGGCTTCTCCTAGCACTTCAGGTTCTGTGCCTAAGAAACATATGCTTAAAATGGCAGAAGATTTAATTACTATGATTAGAGGCTCTATGCCCCCTCCTGATAAGAGGCCTAGGGTGGAACCTGAGTTTGAGAGTTTTGAACGGTGTTCAGAGGCTTCTGAGTCTTCTGTGGAAGACTTGCAGGAGTATCCTCCTTATTCTGATTCTGATGTGGATGATTCCACTCCTACCGCTTCTCCTCCTGAGGATTTCTCATTTTCAGAGACTCTGCATTCCATGAGGGAGCACTTTAAATGGGAAGGCCAAGATTACTCTGATTCCAGGAAAAGGCTTAGGGAATTCTTATTTTTACCCCAGCATAGGCCCTTAGCTATACCTCCTGTGTTGAATGTGGTGGAAGATGTTTTGCAGAGGCTTCCCTGAACCCTGATTCTTTGCCTCCTGCCCCTGTTAAGCCTGATAGGTACTATAGGGTGCCTGAAGCTCATAAGTATCTGTTTAAGAGTCCTAGGGCAGACCCGGAAACTGTTTCTCAGGGGCCTAAGGGTGTTAAGGCCTCTGTTGTTAAGAATCCTGTTCCCACTGATAAAGAGGCAAGGGCTTTGGATAGGTGGGGAAAGAAAGTGTATACTTCTTCCACTTTAGCCATGAGAGCGTTGAATTGTCAGTTTCACATGCTAAAATATCAAAATTATCTCCTTTCACAATTGAAATCTAAGGTGGATGCTTTGGCGGAAGGTATAGAGTGTAAAGAGTTGCTGTATTTAGTTCATGTGTCTGAACAAGTGGGTAAGCATTCTTTGCAATGTGGTTTTGATGCTGTGCAGGCCTCCTCGAGGGTGGCTGCCACTAGTTCTGTTCTTCGCAGGCATGCCTGGTTGAGGGATCAGAATTTAGCAGAGCATGTTAAGACTAGGATTTTGGATGCTCCTTTACAGTCTGATGTGTTATTTGGTTCGCCTGTGGAAGCAGTTTTAAAGAAAATGGAGGACAAAGCTAAGTCTATGCAAACTGTTAAAGATTTTTTGCAGGTGCAGCCACCGAAGTTTAGTAGAAATTGGCCTACTAAGGGATGGACATATCCTGCTTATGATTCCCAGTCTAGGGGTAGGTCTAGACGGGGTAGGGGTAGAGCTCAAGGTTCTTTTAGGCCTAGAACAGGGGGTTCACCTGCTCAGACTTCTGGTGAGGGCAGGGGTCAGTCCTTTCGTAAACAGACCCAATGACCTGCCTTTTCAGCTGCCAGTAGATTCTCGTCTGGCAGCTCCTTTGGGAGGAAGACTGTCTCTTTTCAAAGAAAATTGGGATTTAATCACTCAAGACAGATGGGTGTTGGATGTCATTCACCACGGTTACAGGTTTTATTTCCATACATTGCCCCCTTTCAAAGGCATGCCAGACGTTCCCCTCCACAAAGGAAAGAGGCTCACAAGCAAATTTCTTTGTTACTCCAAATAGGGGCTATTCAGCCAGTCCCTGTACCAGAAAGGGGCCTAGGATTTTATTCTCGCCTGTTCCTAGTTCCAAAGAAGGGGAACACGTGGAGACCAATTTTGGATTTATCTATCCTCAACACTTATCTGGACATTCCCAAGTTCAAGATGTTGACGTTACAACAGCTTTTACCTCTGCTGGGCAAAGATCATTGGATGGTAACTTTAGATCTCAAGGAAGCTTACCTTCATGTGCCTATAAGACTAAGTTGCAGGAAGTATCTGCGTTTTCGAGCTGGAAATTCTCATTATCAGTTCTCTGCATTGCCCTTTGGCTTATCTACTGCGCCCAGAGTATTCACAAAGGTTCTGGCTCCAGTGATAGCTTACTTCAGGCTGAAAGGAATTCAAATCTATCCTTACTTGGACGACTGCCTGATTCTGGCTCAAGAAAAGGAAGACCTTCTACAGCATCTGGAATATGTCATAGCAGTGCTAAGATGCCTAGGGTATTCAGTGAACGAAATAAAGTCCAGTCTAGTACCCTCTCAAGACATGTGCTTTCTGGGTGTGAGACTGAATACAGCAGCCCAGATGGCCTTTTTAACCCCGGACAAACAAAAGAATCTTTTCAATTACTTCCATCAACTATCTCTTCAGTCCGGGCTGACTGCAAGGACAGTCCTTCAAGCCTTAGGGTTCATGGCATCTTGTATTCTGGTGCTTCCCAATGCCAAACTGCATATGAGGAAGCTGCAATGGTATCTCAAAATGTGTGGACACAGCACTGCCAGGATTTGGACACTGTCATTCAAATAATACCTTGCATTCAAAAAAGAATTTTTGTGGTGGGCTCAGGAATGTCACCTAAACAAGGGACTCTCTGTGACCCGCCAGAGGCGAGTCAGATTTTAACGACAGATGCCTCGGACATTGCTTGGGGAGCTCATCTAAATGGAAAGTGGATACAAGACAAGTGGCCTGCCAGACTACAGCATCTACATATCAACATGAAGGAGATGTTAGCAGTCCAGTTTGCATTAATGGCTTTCAAGGAGTTACTTCTTCCTGGGCAGGTGTTGATTCTAACAGACAACACAACTGTCATGTGGTACATCAACAAACAAGGGGAACACATTCTTATCCTCTATGCAGGCAAGCAATGATTTTATGGGAGACTGCGCTCAGCTTGCAACTAACTCTTCAGGCAAGGTTTCTGCCGGGAGCACAGAACTCCTTAGCAGATGTGTTAAGCAGGCAAATCATGGATCCCCACGAGTGGAAACTGGATCTTCATGTATTTCAGAAATTGACAGTGTCATGGGGAACTCCAGACATAGATCTGTTCGCTTCTCCACTAAACCACCAGCTGCCAAAGTTTTGCACAAAGGGGTTTCATCACACAGCTTGGAAAGTGGACGCTCTTTCTTTCAGTTGGAAAAATCTTCATGTGTATGCCTTTCCACCTCTGCCTCTTCTCCCAAAGGTGCTCCTAAAGATCAGACAAGACAAGCCAAGGATGATTCTAATAGCTCCAGATTGGCCTCGGCAACACTGGTACCCACTTCTAAGGAGTCTGGTAAGGAAGCCTCCATGGCCTTTACCTTTGATTCCACATCTGTTATCTCAGAGGGACGGTCACCTGCTCAATGTCAAGCTTCAATCTCTTCATCTAACAGCCTGGCATATTCTGTTTTGAAACACAGCAGGTCTCAACTTCCTCAACAAGTTTTAAATGTGATTATGGAAGCCAGAAGACCTAGTACAAGGAAAGTGTACGCAGAAAAATGGAAGAGATTTTTATTTTGGAGTGCAGCAAAGAATTTGGAGATTTCTGAGCCTAATTTGAGTGTGGCTCTTCAATATCTTACTGAGTTATTGGACAAAGGTTTGTCCTTCTCTTCCATTAAAATTCATGCTGCAGCAATTTCAGCTCACTATGATTGTGACCCACCATTGTTTTCACATCCTTTGTTCAAGCAGTTTCTTAGAGGGGCAAAGAATATAAGACCCCCACGTAGAGCTCCTACTCCGGCTTGGGATCTCAATTTTGTGTTGGAAAAACTTACTCTACAACCTTTTGAGCCTGCGGCTACTGCTGAGCTAAAATACTTGTCATGGAAGACTGCTTTTTTGTTGGCCATTACTTCTGCAAGACGGGTTTCTGAGTTGCAGGCCCTTATGGCAGTAGAGCCCTTTTTGATTTTCCATAAGGATAGAGTATCATTACGTACTAATCCTTCCTTTATGCCTAAGGTGGTTTCTAGTGTGGCTTTAAACCAAACTATTCATTTGCCTACTTTCTATGCAGATCCCCAAAACAAGGGAGAAAAGATTTTGCACACTTTAGATGTACATAGGCAGTTACGTTATTATTTAAGCAGGACTAAGGATTTCAGGCAGTCTCAGCAGTTGTTTGTTTCTTTTGCCTTGACTTCTCAGGGCAAGCCTGTGTCTAAGCAAACTATTTCTAAGTGGATTGGGTTTTGCATTTCATTTTGTTATTCCCATCATGGCAAGGAGATTCCAGCTGGGATTAGGCCTCATTCCACAAGGGCTACTGCCACTTCAACAGCATTTCTCAGGGGTGGCAACTAAGGATATTTTGGAGGCAGCTACTTGGAGTTCAGTGCATACTTTCTCTAAGCATTACCACCTTCCTCTCTACTCTAAATCTAGGGCTGGTTTTGCCACAGCTATTTTGCAAGGCATGTTGACAGCTCCTGCTTCCTTATGATTTGCCAGCCTCCCTTACCTCTGCTTTGGGATTCTACCCAATGGTTAGGACTGCAGCAATGTGGAATGAAGAACATAGTACAGTTTTGTACCTACCATAAATGTAGATGTTCGAGGATCCACATTGCTGCAGTCCAATTACCCTCCCTCCTTCCCTCTGTGGTTAGGGGTTGTGGTGTGGGTTAGGCTATATTCTTGTGCATTTGTATATATTGTATATATGTTTGGTGCAGGGTTTTTGTTGGTGTTTTGGTTTGGGCCTTGTCTTTTTAGGGCCTTCTGACATCTGGGGCAAGAAAAGACTGAGGATATGACGTCGGTCATGCGCATTAGTATCCTGACGTCCTGACGTCAGTCTAATGCGCCTTGACCGACGTCAGCCATATACTTTGGTATTCGGGCCGACTGGACAGCGGACTACCCCAATGGTTAGGACTGCAGCAATGTGGATCCTCGAACATCTACATTTATGGTAGGTACAAAACTGTACTTTATCCAGACATGTCTTCAGTAAGCCACCCGACTACTGACATTCCAAAAAAAAATGCAAAGATAAGGACAGAGACAGGCCGCCTAGGTCCAAAGCTGCCAACGTTCTCCTAAGCTAGTCGCCAGTTCGCCGGTACTCAGTGAGGCGCTTTCGCAGCCCCTGATACCCGCTACTTCCAATTCGCAGGCCTCTACTGAGACCCATTCGGAGTCCAGTATGCCGCAACATGCTTCAACTGTGGAACTTGTGGATGTCTCTACCTTGGATGGGTCCGGAGCCGCTGTGCAAGCACCGGCTTCTGAGTGTATATTCAGGCCTATTGACTTGCTTACTAAACCAACGTCATCTTCTTCTTCTAGGCCTAAACCTCACACCATGCATAGGAAACAGATTCCCAGACTGCATGGTCAGGCCTCTATGCCTAAAAAACAAATGATAAGAATGGCTGAAGACCCTATTACTTTAATCAGGGGAAGCCAACCTTCCCCCTCTGAGACCTAGGACTGAATTTGCTTATGATACTTCTGACCAGGATTCTGAAATTTCTGTCTCCTCTGATGACCAGGATTTACCCTTATATACGCATGAGGATTCTGATGCAAAGGACTCTATTCCCTCTGCTTCACCCCCAGAGGATTTTTCTTTTGGTGAAACCTTGCATACTCTTAGAGAACATTTTCACTGGGAAAGCCAGGATTACTCTGATTCTAAAAAGAGGCTTAGAGATTTCTTACTCCTGCCCCAACACAGGCCTTTAGCTATCCCTCCTGTGCTGGACGTTGTTGACTATGCCTTTTTGGAATCTAGCTTTGCCCCTGACTCTTTACCTCCTGCTCCCAGAAAAACCTGATAGATATTACAAGATTGCTGATTCTCAGTTCGCAAGTGCCGATCAGTCAACTCCTGAAATTTTCATTTTCGAGTTTCAGAACCGAAGTCTTCAACTAAAGCTAAGTACCTTATTGGGGAAACTTTTTCTTGCTCCTTACCGATATCAGTAAAAGTTAATAATTGCATTACTTGTGGAAAGCAAATACCTCATAAAGATTTTCATTCGTACTGTATTCTGGTTAGGCCCTGACCACAATGTGCCTTGCTGTCGGTTTTGTGCTTTATTTAATCAGCACACTATCCGTCTTCGGTACATTTTTGCCTCTAAATATTTTAGTTCTCAGTTTAATTATCCAGAAATTACGTTGGTTAAGATCCGACTACCGGGATTCCGAAAAAACGCAAAGATAAAGACCGAGACAGGTCGTCGAGGTCCAAAACTGCCGACGACGCTTCTCCTAAGCCAGTCGCCAGTTTGCCGGTACTCAGTGAGGCGCTTCCGCAGCCCCTGATACCTGCTACTTCTGACTCGCAGGCCTCTACTGAGACCCGCGTTATGCCGCAAGATACTTCACCTATGGACCCCATGGATGTCTCTACCTTGGATGGGTCTGGAGCCGCTGTGCAGGCACCGGCTTCTGAGGGTGTATTCAACCCTACAATCTTGCAGATTAAACCAACTCCACTTTCTATACTAAGGCCTAAATCTCGATCTATGTCTAAAAAACCGACACCCAGGCCACATGTTCAGGCCCCTATGGCTAAAAAACAAATGATCAAAATGGCTGTAGATCAGGGGTAGTCAAACCCCCCACCCACCCACCCTTTTAAGAGGCCCAGGGCTGAGCTTGACTATGAATCTTCTGCTCTGGACTCTGTTTTTTTCTGATTCTTCCAATGACCTGGATTTGTCCATACCTACTTATGAGGATTCTGATGCAGAGGATTCCATTCCTTCTGCTTCCCCCCTGAGGACTTTTCTTTTGGGGAAACTTTACTTACCTTAAGGGATCATTTCCACTGGGAAAGTCAGGAATTTTCTGAATCAAAAAAGGGGCTTAGGGATTTCCTTCTTCTACCTCAGCATAGTCTTTTGGCTATACCTCCTGTACTAGACATTGTTGATGTGTTTTTGGAATCCATTATGGCCCCTGATTCCCTTTCTCCGGCTCCTAGTAAACCTGGCAGGTACTACAGGGTTCCTGAGTCCCACAAGTTCCTTGTCAAAAAATCTTGTTGCGGATCCAGAAACTATTTCTCAGGGGCCCAAAGGCATTAAGGCTTCTACTGCTAAAAATCCTACCCCTTCTGATAGAGAATCCAGGGCACTGGATAGATGGGGTAAAAAGGTTTATACCTCTGCAACCTTGGCAATCAGGGCTTTAAACTGCCAATTTCATATGTTAAAATATCAACAGCATATTATTGGACTGCTTAAACAGAAAAATGATGTTGATCTATGACTGTGTGGAAAATAAAGATTTACAGGATTTATTGCATTCTGCTGAACAAGTTGGAAAACATACTTTGCAATGTGGTTTTGATTTTTTAGAGGTCTCTTGCAGGGCTGCTGTTACTGGGTCTGTGCTTAGAAGGCATGCTTGGCTTAAGGAGCAATCTCTGGCTGATCATGTTAAAGCAAAATTGTTGGATGCTCCTTTAAATCAGGACCACCTGTTTGGCAATGAGGCTGAAGAAGTTCTAAAAAAAGATGGAAGATAAAGCTAAATCCACGCAAACTGTAAAAGATTTCTTGCAAGTGCAACCTCCAAGATTTAGTAGGCACTTGCCTACTAAGAGTTGGTCCTTTCCAGCTCCTTCCAGACCCTCTCAAGCCAAACCCAGGCACACCAAAAGCACCAGGTTTCAGTCCCAGGGGACTGTCATAACTAAGCAATGGGGGGGCTCCACTTCCAAATCTGGAAATAACAAGACACCCCCCAATGGTAAATAGTCTCAATGACTCTCCTTTAAAATTACCAAGCACTTACCTTTTAGCCACCCCTTTGAGGGGAAAGATTGCTCTTCATGCAACAAACTGGGAACTCATAACCCAGGATAAATGGGTTTTAAATATATAGTGTCCCAGGGATACAGATTTCATTTCCACACGTTGGCAACACCAAACGGGTGGCCAGACCTGCACCCAAATCAGTGGGCAGAAGCTCAAAAACAGGTACGATGTCCTTCAAGAATGCAACTGCAGTCATAACATATGGGTTGTCCTGCCTCAGGCAGCCCTCGGTCGGCCGGATTCCAAAGTCTGGGTCCAACGTCGGCTGATGTCGCATTTCTCTCAGACGTCAGAGCGGCTGGAGTACATAAGCATCAGCCGACGCCATCTTCTTCAGTCTTTCTTGCCGCGCGGTGCCCGAAGCAGAAGCAGTTCGCAAGTGCCGGTCGGTCAGCTCCTGTATTCTTCGATTCCGAAGTCATCAAAAAAGCTAAGTACCCCATTGGGGACCTTTTCTTGCCTCAGCCGATGTCAGAAATTACTGAAAAAGTCAACAATTGTCTTTCTTGTGGTAAACAAATACCTCATAAGGATTTCCACTCTTACTGTCTTCCTTGCCTTGGCCCAGACCACGACGTCTCGGCCTGTGTAGCCTGTGCTCGCTTCAACAAGCGCACTTTCAGGCGCCGGGCGGAGTTCGCTGAAGATTTTTTTCGGCGAAAAATTCGCTTACACAATGCCGTCGGAACTTCCGACATCGCAAACTCCCAAGAAACGAAAAGACCGGGACCGACATCCTCGGCCCGCATCTACCACCGACTCCACGCCAAAACCTATCGCGGGTGCTCTGGTTCTCTCTGAGACGGTCTCTCCACCGCTCCGAACCGAAGACACCGCATTACCGATGACTCCGATTCTGGATATCACTCCGACGCCAGTTATTGATTTTCCTCCGGATACCGAAACCGAGGAAATGCCCGAGACCATTGCTGTAGACAAGGTCACTCCTGCACGTGGAGCTGCCAGGCCTCCTATGACCATGTCTGTTAAGGCCTACACCAGGGCTAAGGCAGCCAGCAAAACAAAACATCTTACTACTAAAACCTTTCCTCAGCCTACTCCAGAGACACAAATTATGTCTATGGCTGCTGATTTAATTTCTATGATTAGAGGTTCACAGGCCCATCCTGAGAGAAGATCCCAGCCTCCTTCAGATAAAAGGCCCCGGGTTGAACCCTCTGACCCTATTCCGTCAGATGAAGACTCTGAGGGTTCTGCCCACTCTGATAGCCAGGAAGAGCTCTTTCAGACCTATGAGGACTCGGATGCAGAGGATTCCATCCCCTCGGCCTCCCCGCCTGAGGATATTTCTTTTGGGGAAGATGTCCTTCAAGGATGCATCTGCAGCCCTTACAAATGGGTTGTCCTGTCGTCAGGCAGCCCTTCGGTCGGCCGGATTCCAAAGTCTGGGTCTGGCCTCGGCTGGTGTCGCACTTCACCCGACGTCATAGCTGCAGTTCTTCGGGTATAAAGGCATCAGCCGACACCATTTTCCTCAGTCTTTCTTGCGCTGGCCAAGCAGTAGCTGTTCGCAAGTGTCGGTCGGTCAGATCCAGAGATTACTACTACCGAATACTACTTTGAAGACTTCTAAAAAGCTAAGTACCCCGTTGGGGACTCTTTCTTGCCTCAGCCGATGTCAGAAAAAGTGAATAACTGTTTAACTTGTGGGAAACAAATACCTCATAAAGATTTCCACTCTTACTGCTTACCTTGTTTAGGCCCAGACCACGACGTAGCAGCTTGTCTAGCCTGTGCTTCTTTTAACCAATGGACGCTTAGACGTCGGTCGGAGTTTGCTGAGCAGTTTTTCCGCTCTGATTTTGCTTATATTATGCCGTCGGATCCTCCGACTACACAAATTACCAAAAAATGCAAAGAAAAGGACCGACACTCGCGGTCTGCGGTTTCGGCCGAAACCGCGGTTAAGCAAACCGCGAGTGTCTCTGTTTCGGCCGAAACCGAGCAAACGGTTCTTTCTTCAGCTGAAACCATGCCTTCTACCGAGGCCTCTTCTAACCTGGTAGAATCGGCTTCTGAAATCCAACCTGCTGTTGTGGTTTCTCAGTAATTATCGGACACTATTCCCTTGGATATATCTACTCCTGCACGTGGAGCTGCTAGGCCTCCTGCAGCCATGTCCATTAAGGCCTTTGCCAGGGCTAAAGCAGCTAAGACTGTGCCTGTTAAGCCCCCCTCTCACAGGCCTAGCTCCAGTTCCCAAATGCTTTCTTTGGCAGAGGATCTCATTTCTTTAATTAGGGGATCCCAGCCTCATCCAGACAGGGCTTCTCATCCACCTCCAGAGAAGAGACCTAGAGCAGAGCCCCCTGAGCCAGTATCCACAGATGACTCCTCGGATGATTCAGACAATACGGACCCTCCAGAGGCTCCTTATTCTCCTTACGAAGACTCTGATGCTGAAGAGTCGATTCCTTCTGCCTCTCCACCTGAGGAATTTTCCTTTGGGGAAACCTTACATGCCATGAGGGAACAATTTCAGTGGCAGGGCCAAGATTTCTCAGACTCCAGGAAAAGGCTTAGGACCTTTTTGCATTTACCACAACATAGGCCTTTAGCTATACCTCCAGTTCATTCTGTTGTGGATGATGCATTTAATGATGCTTGTACTGCTCCTGATTCCTTACCTCCAGCCCCTGCTAAGCCCGATAGGTTCTACAGGGTCCCGGACACACATCACCATTTATCAAGGCTCCTTTTGCAGATCCCGACACTATCTCCCAGGGGCCTAAGGCAGTAGCATCTACCTCTGCTAAAAATCCCCTCCCCTCTGAAAGGGAATCCAGGTCCTTAGAGAGATGGGGTAAAAAAGTATACACCTCTGCTACTCTGTCAGCTAGGGCCTTGAACTGTCAATTTCATATGATCCAATATCAGGAGTTTATGCTTGATCAGTTAACTAAGAAACTGTCCTCTGATGAAACTTTAGATAAGAAATATGTTCTGGAAATGGTGCATAACATTCAGCAAGTTAGTAACCATTCTTTAAAATGCGGCTATGATGCACTGGAGGATTCCTTTAGATCAGCCATGACTGGCACAGTTATCAGAAGGCATGCATGGTTGAAAGAACAGGCCTTGCCGGACCATGTCAAATCAAAACTGTTAGATGCTCCCATGGACAAGGTCAGTTTATTTGGTTCTCCTGCACAGCAGGTACTGAAGAAAATGGAAGAGAAGGCAAAATCTGTCCAAACAGTGAAAGATTTCTTACAGGTCCAACCTCCAAGGTTTAGCAGGAACTGGCCCTCCAAAAATTGGTCCTTTCCAAACTCCTCTAAAGCACAGAGAGGCAGGAATAGGCGTTCAAGAGGCAGAAATCAATCCAGGGGTGCCTACAGGGGACGCCAGTGGCAGAGCAACAACCAGCGAGGCACAGACACAGCCACTACCACTGCAACAGGACAATCACAGTGACTTGGCTCTGGCACCGCCTACCAGGGAACAGCTAGCAGCACCCTTAGGCGGAAAGCTAGCCTTATTTTCAAAGAACTGGCATTACATCACAACGGACAAGTGGATTTTGCAAACTATAGACCAAGGCTACAGGTTTCATTTCCATACTCTACCAGGAAAAAGAGGAATGCCAAACCTTCCACCAAATCAAAAGACAGAAGCTCTAAAACAAATAGCTTAATTAGTAAGAATGAGAGCTGTGGAAAAGGTACCATCTATGGAACAAGGAAAGGGATTTTACTCCAGACTCTTCCTGGTACCCAGAAAAGAGAAAAAATGGAGGCCTATTCTCGACCTGTCCGCTTTAAACACATTCCTCATTGTTCCAAAATTCAAAATGCTGACTCTACAGCAGCTTCTTCCCATGCTGGGCAAGGAGTCTTGGCTGGTAACTCTAGATCTCAAGGAGGCATACCTGCACGTCCCCATACGACCAAATTGCAGAAGATACCTCAGATTTCTTGCAGGATCAGAGCATTATCAATTCTCAGCATTGCCCTTTGGCTTATCTACTGCACCCAGAGTGTTCACGAAATGCCTGGCATCAGTAATCGCTCATTGCAGAGTTCAGGGAATCCAAATTTATCCCTACCTGGACGACTGCCTGATACAAGCGGACAACAAAAACAAGCTAACAGAAGATTTACAAAGAGTCATTTACTTGCTGCAAGCCCTGGGATATACAGTCAATATAAAAAAGTCAAGGCTGATACCATCCCAAAGAATAACCTTTTTAGGTGCAGAGCTGGACACATCAAAGCAGATGGCATTCCTAACAGTGGAAAAACAAGAACAACTCCCTCTCTATTTCTTGGCATTAACAAAGCAGAACCATCTAACAGCAAGAAAAGTACTGCAAGCCCTGGGCTTCATGGCATCCTGCATAATTCTGGTCCCTCATGCCAGACTGCATATGAGAAAACTACAGTGGTACCTGAAGAATTTATGGTCTCAACACAAACACAGCCTAGAAACCAAAATTCCACTAATACCATGCCTGAAGCAGGAGTTCCTATGGTGGGCTCAGGCCTGTCAATCGAACACAGGTTTGCCCTTCTACAGCATTCCACCAAGCCAAACCATCACAACGGACGCCTCAGACCTCGGTTGGGGGGCCCACATGCTGGACAAGTGCATACAAGGCTTATGGACTCAAGATCAGCTGCACCTACACATAAATCTAAAGGAAATGCTGGCAGTAACATTGGCAATCCAGACATTCAGACCATTCCTCCAAGAAGGACAGTTGATGATAAGGACAGACAACACCACAGTTATGTGGTACATCAACAAACAGGGAGGCACACATTCATACCCTCTATGCCGGATGGCAATGGACCTATGGAATGTGGCTCTGAGCTACAACATTCAGTTGCAAGCAATTTTGTACCGGAAAAGAAAACATTCTAGCAGACATATTAAGCAGAACTACCACGGATGCTCACGAATGGAAGCTGCACCGGACATCTTCAAAGCCATCACAAGAAAATGGGGACTACCACAAATAGACTTATTTGCATCCCCACTCAATCACCAGCTAAAGAAATTCTGCACAAGGACGGACCACCCACTTGCATGGAAGGTGGACTCCCTATCTTTCAGTTGGAAAAACCTGACAGCATATGCATTCCCACCACTTCCTTTGATGCACAAGGTGCTTTTGAAGATCAAAGAGGAACGTCCAAGGATCATTCTAATAGCTCCAGACTGGCCAAGACAACATTGGTACCCATTATTGAGGAGCATGTCTCAGGAACAAATGTGGACACTACCCCTAATCCCATTGCTGTTAACTCAGAACAGCTACAACATCCTGCATCCAAACCTGAAAACTCTGCAACTGACTGCCTGGAACATTACATAAGAGCAACTAACCCAAATTTATCCCAAAGGGTTAAAGACATTATCCTTGAGGCTCGCAGACCTTCAACAAGAAAGAATTATGCAGCAAAATGGAAAAGATATCTCATTTGGAGTACTGCAAAGGGAAAAGATGTGTCTCTGGTAAACATAGCCAACATCCTGGAGTACTTGGCAGAGCTCTTCCATACAGGCCTGTCCTATTCCTCCATCAAGATACACGCATCAGCTATTTCAGCAGAATACACCTTGGATCCCCCTGTCTTTTCACATCCTCTGCTCAGGCAGTTTCTGAGAGGAATTAAAAATGTAAAACCTCCTAGGAAACCACCATTGCCAGCATGGGACTTGAACTTTGTGCTAGAAAAATTGACACTTCCTCCTTTCGAACCAGCAGCAACAGCAGAATTACAATACTTATCCTGGAAGACTGCTTTCCTGCTGGCAATCACCTCAGCAAGAAGGGTTTCTGAACTACAGGCATTAATGGCTGTGCAACCCTTCCTGATCTTCCATCAAGAGAGTGTCCATGAGAACAAATCCTACATTTATGCCTAAGGTGGTATCCAGAGTGTCTTTAAACCAGGCTATCCACCTTCCTACATTCTACCCCAACCCACAGAACAGGGGAGAAAGACTGTTGCATACCTTGGATGTGCATAGACAATTACGCTACTACCTGGACAGGACCAAGTCAAATAGAAAAACTGACCACCTTCTGGTAGCATATGCAACAGGAAGGGAAGGAAAAGCAATTTCAAAACGGACAATCTCCAAGTGGATAGGAAATTGCATTAGATTTTGTTACTCCTTCCACGGAAAGAAAACTCCAGAGAACATCAGGCCTCACTCCACAAGGGCTACAGCCACTACTACAGCTTTCCTACGAGGGGTGGCTACCAAGGACATTATAGAGGCTGCTACTTGGACCTCCGTGCATACATTTACCAAGCATTATAATTTACCATTATACTCTAGATCCCGAGCAGGGTTTGCCACTGCTGTTTTGCAAGGGATCCTAGCTACACCATAATCTCTTTTTTCCTCCTCCCCTAGTTTGGCTATGGTATTCTACCCATTTGTAAGGACTGCAGATGCATCCTTGAAGGACATAGTACAAGAAGGGTTTCTGACAATCATAAGGCCTTCTTTAGCTATGTTAGAAACCTAGGAGGAAACTCCCAGATATGCTCAGAACTAGTTCAAAATGATGTGAAGATTACTGATCCTGCAGACATTGCCAACATACTGGCTGACAGGTTCAGTGCAAACTTCTCCCCCCCCTCCCCCCCAAAAGGAGAGATATCTATACCAAATGAGTGCAGCCCCCCAAACATCTCCAGCGCCCAAGTGAGAACTGCTCTCTCCAGCAAAAACACAGCATCCATGGGACCCGATGGTGTCCCGGCTGTGTGCTCCACGAACTCAATGAGGAATTAAACCCACAGCTAGGACAGCTGTTTAAGCAAAATCTTACCTCTGGATACGTACTCCAGGAGTGGCGCACTGCAACTGTGGTCCCACTTCACAAAGGCGGTGCCTCCACAGACCCTGGAAATTACCGCCCATTAGCTTGACAAGCCTTATCTGCAAAGCCATGGAGAGGATCATAATGGACCTCATAAATAAAGACATAGGGAATTTGCAGACTTTGGATCCAACCCAGTTTGGCTTTGTCAAAGGCAGATCATGCCTTTTAAACTTGGTTGACTTTTTCAAACAGTCACCAAAGCCATTGATGAGGGAAAGGCAGTCCATACAGCCTACCTCGATCTGGCTAAGGCCTTCGATACAATACCCCACTCGGTATCATTGAAAAACTCATCAGCTTAAATGTTAACCCATACATCACAAGATGGGTTGCAAACTGGCTGAGTGACAGAACCCACAGGGTCAGAGTTGCTGGCGCCATGTCAGACTCAAAGCCTGTCACAAGTGGTGTCCCACAGGGCTCAGTCCTGGGCCCACTCTTGTTTGGCATCTACTTTTCAAGTACAAGCAAACACAGGAGGGTTATGGCTGACAAAGTTTGCAGATGACTGCAAACTGGCCATAGTAGAAAACACATCTGACACAGATATCCTTCAGAAGGGTCTCACAGAAACGGATAACTGGTGCCAGAGCCACGCCTAAAGTTAAATGCCAAAAATGCATAGTCATACCTTCGAAAAACAAGGTTACCCCTAGCTACCAAATAGGTGGCAATCCACTGAGCACAGAAGAAGTTATCAGGGACCTGGGGACCCAGGTTGATAGTAGTCTGTCATTCGACACCCATGTAGCTAAAGTAGTTAGGAAGTCCTTCTACATTGCCCACCTTATCATGAAGGGATTCTCATCTAGATCAAGGGAGGTCATAGTCTCCCTTTACTCATCACTCATCAGACCAATGATTGAGTACAATGCCCCATTCGGAATGTATCTGACCCGACACTTGCAGCAGCTGGAGAGGCCACAAAAGTTCCTCACCAAAAGGATAAAGGCTCTCAAAATCTGTCCTATGCTGCCCGACTGAAAGAACTCCAGCTCTATTCAGTAAACACCGCTGCTCAGAGGTGACCTTTGCCTAACATACAAGGCCATGTCAAACCCAGATTTGATGAATATGCTTCACCTCAAAAATCTAGATCCATCAGAGCCACAAGGGCGGAGACTTAAACCTCGACACGGCTATTAATAGGACGTGCTGGAGGGATAGATTCATCACCCAAAGACTCCCTATGCTGTGGAACAAAATCCCGGTACATGTGAGGCAGAGCACCTCGCTGGCCTTGTTCAAGAGAAATCTTGACCAATGGATGGGAGATCGCAGATATACCCCAGGAATTACCTCAGTGTCACTGCTCGACAGAGGCACAGCAAAATAATGGGTATAGTTCCCCATACTAAAGGGGTGGCGTAAGCCACAAAACAATGGGCTAGGCTTATAAATGCCCTCGGGCAGATAGCCTAGTATGAACCTATGAACCTATGAACTACAGGCATTAATGGCTGTGCAACCCTTCCTGATCTTCCATCAAGAGAGTGTCCATGAGAACAAATCCTACATTTATGCCTAAGGTGGTATCCAGAGTGTCTTTAAACCAGGCTATCCACCTTCCTACATTCTACCCCAACCCACAGAACAGGGGAGAAAGACTGTTGCATACCTTGGATGTGCATAGACAATTACGCTACTACCTGGACAGGACCAAGTCAAATAGAAAAACTGACCAGCTTCTGGTAGCATATGCAACAGGAAGGGAAGGAAAAGCAATTTCAAAACGGACAATCTCCAAGTGGATAGGAAATTGCATTAGATTTTGTTACTCCTTCCACGGAAAGAAAACTCCAGAGAACATCAGGCCTCACTCCACAAGGGCTACAGCCACTACTACAGCTTTCCTACGAGGGGTGGCTACCAAGGACATTATAGAGGCTGCTACTTGGACCTCCGTGCATACATTTGCCAAGCATTATAATTTACCATTATACTCTAGATCCCGAGCAGGGTTTGCCACTGCTGTTTTGCAAGGGATCCTAGCTACACCATAATCTCTTTTTTCCTCCTCCCCTAGTTTGGCTATGGTATTCTACCCATTTGTAAGGACTGCAGATGCATCCTTGAAGGACATAGTACAGTTTTGTACCTACCATAAATGTAGATGTCCGATAGGAATGCATCTGCAGTCAGGATTACCCACCCGCCTTCCCCTCTGTGGTACTCCTAGGGTACATGCCACCTTTCAGCTAGCTTGGGGGGGATCTATTATGGTGTATTTGTTTGTATATATGTACATACATGCTTATTTTATGTGTTTGCTCTCTACTATTTGGCAACATTGGCATTTATCCAAATTTAGCCATCCAAGAGGGCACCTGGCATCTGGGGCAAGAAACACTGCGGAAAATGGCGTCGGCTGATGCCTTTATACCCGAAGAACTGGAGCTATGACATTGGGTGAAGTGCGACACCAGCCGAGGCCAGACCTAGACTTTGGAATCCGGCCGACCGAAGGGCTGCCTGACGACAGGACAACCCATTTGTAAGGACTGCAGATGCATTCCTATCGGACATCTACATTTATGGTAGGTACAAAACTGTACTTTCTGCATACCATGAGGGAACATTTCAAGTGGCAAGGCCAGGAATACTCTGATTCCAGAAAACGCCTTCGGACTTTCCTTAAGAAGCCCCAGCACAGGCCCTTAGCTATTCCTCCTGTACTTGATGTTTTGGATGATTTATATTCTGACTCTAGTGTTACCCCTGACTCTCTTCCTCCTGCTCCAGCCAAGCCAGACAGGTATTACAGGGTCCCAGAAACTCATTCCCATTTATTCAGGGCACATACTGCTGATTTGGAAACTATTTCTCAGGGGCCTAAAGGAGTTTCAGCTTCCACCTCTAAAAATCCATTGCCCTCCAACAGGGAAGCTAGGTCATTAGAGAGATGGGGCAAAAAGGTTTACACATCCACTACCTTATCTATGAGAGCTTTGGATTGCCTTTTTCATATGTTACAATATCAGGATTTCCTGTTAGAAGAGTTAGAAAAAACATTGGCCACTCCTGATCCTTTAGACGGGAAGGCTTTGCAGGAAGCAGTACATAACACTCAGCAAGTAAGCAATCACTTCCTGCAGTGTGGATATGATGCACTGGAAGCTTCATGTAGGGCAGCTGTGACAGGGGCAGTCATTCGTAGACATGCATGGTTAAAAGATTAACCTCTACCAGATCATGTAAAGGCAAAACTTCTGGATGCACCTTTGGAAAAGAACAAGCTTTTTGGTGCTAATGCTAAGGATGTGTTAAAGACCATCGAGGAAAAAGCAAAATCAGTTCAGACGGTGAAAGATTTCCTCAAGGTTCAACCCCCCAGATTCAGTAGGAATTGGCCTTCAAAAAACTGGTCCTTTCCTAATCCAGAAAAGTTTCAAAGGGGTAAAAACAGACGTGGCCGAGGAAGAGGCCAATACAGAGGTCCTTACAGGGGATGACAATGGCAGCCAGGAAACCAAAGAAGTGACGCAGGGGTTTCACCTGCCCCACAGCCACAATCTCAATGACTTTCCTCTACTTCCGCCTACCAGGGAACAAATAGAAGCTCCCTTGGGCGGGAAATTATCTCTTGTTTGCAGAAAATTGGCACAGACTGACAAAGGACAAATGGATTTTGGACATCATAGACCGAGGCTACAGGTTCCATTTTCATACCTTGCTAAGAAAACAAGGCATGCCAAACCTACCACAAAACCAGAGGGCAGAGGCTATCAAGCAAATCTCTCTGCTGACTCGGATGAAAGCAATAGAAAGAGTTCCACAACAAGAACAAGGCCAGGGGTTTTACTCAAGACTGTTCCTTGTTCCAAGAAAATAATCTCAATGGAGACCAATACTGGATTTGTCCGCATTAAACACCTTTCTCATAGTACCAAAGTTCAAAATGCTGACTCTACAGCAACTCCTTCCCATGCTGGGCAAGGGGTCTTGGCTGATTACTCTGGACCTCAAGGAGGCATACCTGCATGTCCCTATCAGACACAGCTGCAGAAGATACCTCAGATTTCTTGCAGGGCCAGAGCATTATCAATTCTCAGCATTGCCATTTGGCTTATCTACTGCGCCCAGAGTATTCACAAAATGCCTGGCTTCAGTAATTGCTCATTGCAGGCTCCAGGGGATACAAATTTACCTGCACCTGGGCGATTGCCTCATACAAGCGGACGACAAATTGATGTTGACAAAAAACTTGGACTATGCCATATGATTACTTCAAGATCTGGGATACACAGTCAACTTCCAAAAGTCAAGACTGCAGCCATCCCAGTAAATAATCTTCTTAGGAGCCAAATTAGACACAGCCTCTCAAATGGCTTACCTGACAGAAGACGAGCAAGAGAAGTTAACTCATTACTTCAAAGGTTTAGCAAAACTCACCCAGATGACTGCAAGGAGATTCCTACAGGCCCTGGGTTACATGGCATCCTGCATTCTCCTGGTTCCATTAGCAAGACTACACATGAGAAAGCTTCAATGGTACCTAAAAAGCATTTGGTCTCAGCACAGCAACAACTTGGAGACAACCATACCGCTCATTCCATGCCTACAAAAGGAATTCCTATGGTGGGCCTCTGTGAGCCAGGCAAACACAGGTATGTCATTCAAAAAACCACAGATAACACAGACCATGACCACAGACAACACAGACCATGACCACAGATGCCTCAGACCTTGGATGGGGGGCGCACATGGAAGGCAGGTGTATACAAGGACACTGGTCTCAAAAGGAAACACATCTGCATATAAATCTAAAGGAAATGCTGGCAGTAATGCATGCCATCGAGGCCTTTCAACACCAACTTCAACAAGGCCATTTACTGATACGGACAGACAACACCACTGTGATGTGGTATATAAACAAGCAAGGGGGCACCCACTCTTACCCCCTTTGCAGACTGACAATGCATCTTTGGGAAAAATCACTGAGCCTAAACATCCAGTTACAATCCCAGTTTGTTCCAGGCAAAGACAATGTGCTGGCGGACAGCCTAAGCAGGAATTTCACAGATCCACACGAGTGGAGGTTACATCCGAAGATCTTCACACAACTCACTTCGACATGGGGCAGGCCAGAAGTACACCTATTTGCCTCTCACCTCAACCATCATCTACAAAAATTCTGCACAAGGACATACCATCCAAAAGCTTGGAAAATAGATGCTCTCTCATTCAACTGGAACTTCCTAACAATCTATGCATTCTCACCTCTGCCACTGATGACCTCAGTACTACTAAAGATCAAAGCAGAGAGACCCAAGGGAATCATAATAGCTCCGGACTGGCCAAGACAACACTGGTACCCACTACTACGGAGCATATGTCACACCAGGAGGTGGGCCCTTCCCCAATGGCCTCTACTTTTGACTCAACACAATCTCAAAACAGTGCATCCAAACCTTCAGACACTGCAGCTAACAGCCTGGGAGATCCCATAAATAACCTCAACCTATCTCTCTCCAAGGAAGTTCAGCGGATACTAACAGAGGCTCGAAGACCATCCACCAGAAAGGTTTACTTAGCAAAATGGAAGAGATTCAGCAATTGGAATACCAGCAAGGGACATGATGCATCATTGTTGAACATCCCACTCATCTTGGAATATTTGGCGGATATGCTAAAGAACGGCCTCTCATATTCTTCCATAAAGATACATGCATCAGCTATCTCAGCTAGATATAACACTGATCCTCCTGTCTTTTCACACACTTTGCTAAGGCAATTCCTCAGGGGAATCAAGAACATCAAGCCACCAAGAAAAAGGCCCCAGTGCCAGCCTGGGACCTCAATTTTGTCCTAGAAAAACTGACTCTACCTCCTTTTGAGCCAGCAGCTTCAGTTGACTTGCAATTTCTCTCATGGAAGACAGCTTTCCTGTTGGCAATTACCTCAACAAGAAGGGTTTCGGAACTACAGGCCCTAATGGCAATACCACCGTTCATAATTTTTCACAGAGACAGGGTTTCATTAAGGACCAACCCTACTTTTATGCCAAAGGTTGTATCTAGGGTTTCTTTAAATCAAGCTATTCATTTGCCTGCTTTCTTCCCCAATCCTGAGAGTAAGGGGGAAAGACTGTTACATACCTTGGACATTCACAGACAACTTCGATACTACCTGGACAGAACCAAGGCCAGTAGGAAGTCTGAACAACTTTTTGTAGCTTACGCCCCTGCAGTCCAAGGAAAAGCAATTTCAAAACGGACTATTTCAAAATGGATTGGACATTGCATCAGATTTTGTTATTCCTTTCATGGAAAGACTGTTCCAGCCAATGTCAGACCTCATTCCACAAGAGCTACAGCCACCTCTACAGCATTCTTAAGAGGGGTGCCTACTAAGGACATTCTAGAAGCTGCTACATGGAGCTCTGTGCATACATTCTCCAAACACTACAATCTCCCTCTATACTCCAGATCCAGAGCAGGCTTTGCTTCGGCAGTCCTGCAGGGTTTGATTGCCACACCATCTTTTTCCTAGAGCATACCTCCTCCCCCAGCTAAGTTATGGTATTCTACCCATATGTTATGACTGCAGTTGCATTCTTGAAGGACATAGTACAGTTTTGTACCTACCATAAATGTAGATGTCCGATAGACATGCAACTGCAGTCGGATTTTCCCTCCCTCCATACCCCTCTATGCCTAGGATCCAATCCTATCCCTGTTTCTCTTAGCTGGGGATATCTGTTATGGTGTATTTGTTTTATTGCTCATTTATTTCTCTGGAATCCTGTTTTTGTCTTCCAATTTGATTACAGCCTTCCTGGGAGGGCACCTGGCATCTGGGGCAAGAAACACTGAAGAAGATGGCGTCGGCTGATGCTTATGTACTCCAGCCGCTCTGACGTCGGAGAGAAATGCGACATCAGCCGACGTCAGACCCAAACTTTGGAATCCGGCCGACCGAGGGCTGCCTGAGGCAGGACAACCCATATGTTATGACTGCAGTTGCATGTCTATCGGACATCTACATTTATGGTAGGTACAAAACTGTACTTTCCTTCTTAAACATGGGGGCTATTCAACTGGTACCAGAAGAGGAAAAGGGACAAGGTTTCTATTCCAGGCTTTTCCTGGTACCCAGAAAAGACAAATCATGGCGTCTAATTCTGGACCTGTCTACTCTCAACACCTTTCTGGACATTCCAAAATTCAAGATGCTGACTCTTCACCAATTACTTCCTATGCTAGGTAAAGATACCTGGTTGCGAACTCTGCATTTAAAAGAAGCTTACCTGCATATCCCAGTCAGGGAATCTTGCAGAAGATACCTACGCTTTAAAGCAAGCTACTTGCATTATCAGTTCTCTGCACTGTCCTTTGGCTTGTCTACTGCGCCCAGGGTATTCACAAAGTGCCTGGCTCCAGTAATTGCATTTTGCAGGCAAAGAAATTTTCAAATATATCCATACCTGGATGATTATCTAATTCAGGCAGAAAACTAGGCAATACTTATAAATCTGGCATTTGTAAAAAGGGTTCTGACTTGTCTGGGGTACACCATAAACGAAAAGAAAGCATAGCTGGTACCCTCTCAACAGATTTACATTCCTGGGTGTAAGCTTGAATACAACTGCCCAGATGGCTTTCCTCACGCCAGAAAAGCAGATTCATTTGGTAACTTTCTTCAGACAAGTGGCCACAAAAAGCCTGCTATCTGCAAGACAAATACTGCAAGCCTTGGGATTCATGGCCTCCTGCATTCTTCTAATTCCATATGCAAGATTGCATATGAGGAAACTTCAGTGGTACTTAAAAAGTCTATGGAGTCAACATTGTCACAGCCTGGAAACAATGAATGTTAAGTTGTCTATCTCACCTTCATTCTTGCTGGTTGGGTTCGGAGTCTATCCTCTGCTCCGACACGGCCATCTTCAAAAGCTCGAGAGCTACTTACTGGCTCGAGGCCACCCCCTATCCCATGATGCCTGGCTCTAGATACCCAGATCTCGTTTGCCGCTTCTGCTGCGAGGTTGTTCTGCTGGCTCAGGTCGTATAAAACTTATTACTAGTTTTTTCTGTCATAAAAACTGTTAGTTTAGTGTAGAATTCCCTTTTTAGTTATAACTATTGTATTTTAGTGTTTCTATCTGAATCCCTTCTCTATTTCAGAAACTCATTTTAATTAGAGAGCCCCCCCCCTTTTCTAGCCCTTTCCTTACCTCAAAAGTTTTCCGCTTAAGTTAGAGGATAACCTTTTCTGTCTTGCTCTCTCAAAAAATAAATAAATAAATAAATAATAGTTGTTGTTTATAGTATCTATTAGCTAGTTTAATTATACTTCTGTAGTAGTAGTTGTGTTTGTGGTATTTTAACCTTAACTTCTGTGTCTGGGTTTTTTCTTTGGTTACTATTCAGGCTGTCCAAGGATCCCAAGCCGTCCGGATTCAAGAAGTGTGACTCATGCTGTCAGAAGATGTCTCTGATAGATGGGCACACTTCTTATGTTTATTGTCTGGGCGCTGTGCACCTTCAGGACTCTTGCTCGATTTGCCACACATTTAGTCCAAGAGTCTTGCAGGACTGCAAAAACAATTGATCCTGAGGGGTTTGCTTAAGCCCCAAGATTCACCGGCTGAGGCTCAGCCAGTGAAATTTTCTAAGACACCTAAACCTTCGGCTCCCAGTTTGGAGCCGTCGCTGGGTGAAACGGTACCATCTATCTCGGTTCTGGCTGGAACCGAGGTTTCTCCCTCCCAGTTGGCCCCGACATGTTCCTCGTAGCCGTCTGGGAGTAGAAAAAGATCTAGGTCTCCCTCTCTGGAGTCGATACTTTCGGCTCTGAGATCACCTTCGCTCCAGTCGGAGTGTAGTCACCACTCATCCCACTCTTCTCGGTCCTCGAGACTTTCAGACCATGATGTGGAAAGAGTGGTCAGTAGACAGTTAAAATCGCAGGCCCTAGCAAAAATGTTGTCCAGCCCCCATCATTAGGGGTCGGCTCCACCCACATCTACAGATATTCCTCCTCCGACTCCTTTGAGCTCGGAGCCGGAGTTCGTTGGGGTTCGAGTCATGGAACCGTCGGCTCCGATATCTTGTCCTTAGGTTCCGTCGTCGGCTCCGATCCCTTCCATGGTACCGTCCCTGCAGGTATCTGGTCGCTGAGACTCCCTCGTCGGCTCCGAGGGGGCGAGTGGCATTGGACCCTTGTCCGACCCCGTTCTCCCCCTCAGGACTTCGGCTCAGGAGAGCTCTGCTCCCACATCAGCCTCAGAGCCGTCCCTCTTGGTGCGGGGAGGGATTCCGATTTCTTCGGAACCGGAGCGCTCTCTGCGTCCGGGCAGGGACACCTTCGAGGTGATGAGGAGTGTGCTGGCCCCGGAGTCAGCCCCACGTTTGACCCCCATCAGCTCCTCCTCCTATGGTGCCTGCGTCAGCCTCTGCCCTTCTTCCAGACCCCAAGCGTGGGGATCCAGCGCTCCAGGACACCCCTTTGGGTGTATCGTCCTCTTCCGAGGACTCCCCTGATCATTCAGAGGAGCCACCTCATAAGAGAAAATGCAAGAGGAAGCATGTTGACTCCCCTGAGTCTGTCACCTCAGATACCGACTTGGAGGATTCACTACTAAAAACTCCTGATGTCCACCACGGCAGTAAAACTTAATAGTAAAATCAAAACTTTAATGAAAAGATTATAACATAAAATAAGCAGTCCTCAGTCTTCCGATAAGCGCTTTCGGCAAATAAGCCTTCCTCAGATCTTATAAAAAGGACCGTTCAGCTTTTGTATTTATAAGGCATCACAGCCATTCCTCATTTAGTTCTCTGACACGCCCTTGTTGCAAACTAAAAAGAGGCCAGCTAGCAGAGAGGTACAATTTCCTTCATTGTAATTAAAGGGGCAGTGCTTCTCTTTACTATAGGATTGTATATGAGAAAACTAATAGCTATGGATGTGAATACGTTATATGAATGAAGCAACATTCAAGTAAACTTGCTAATCAAATTCCGTCTATTCTTAAGTGCAGGTTTTAATGGCACAATAGTATTCAAGCCTGGTGATCTGTTTGCTCTTAAATTAATTATCCAGCATGTTTCCCTTAGCTCTGTGCGATTATGAACATCACCTCCTCTTGTGGTCTGACAGACTGCCTCTATGGCCTTAAATACAAAGTAACGAGAAGGATACTGTGTTACGTGGGCTGCTAAGGCATTATTGGGATCTTTCTGTTTGATGTCCCTCAAATGTCTGAGGATACATTGCTTAAGACGTTGATCTGTTTTGCCAACTCGGCTGTTCACCTACAATGTCTCTTATTTTGTCATCAGTTGTCAATACCGGCCAAAACCCTACTTCTCTGAACCCACATTGAGTCATCATGAGAGCCTGGATCCTAAAACTCAATCACAGCAACTTAAATATTTGTTAACATACACTGCTGACAATAAGCAAGTATGTGAAGTTATTAGGAAGTTTTGGCCAGTATTGACAACTGATGACAAAATAAGATACATTGTAGGTGAACAGCCCAGATTCCTATACAAGAATAAGAAGAATTTGAAGCGTCTCATTTGCAACAAAGATGGGTTTGAAAGAAATATGCCCAATTCTAATAGAAAGGGTACTTTCAAGTGCTTAAGATACAAAGCTTACAACTCCATTGACAGCTCCAATAATGTTCATCGTGCATACAGCTGCAGTCATAACAGATGGGTTCTCCTGCCATCAGGCAGGTCCTCGGTCGGCCGAATTCCAAAGTCTAGGTCCGGCGTCGGTTTTCGTCGCTTCTTCCCTGACGTCAGTGCGACAGGCAACAAGAAACAGACAACGCTATTTTCTTCAGTTTTTCTTGCCGCGCGGTGCCCGAAGCAGAAGCAGTTCGCAAGTGCCGGTCGGCCAGCTCCTGAAATTACGAAAATTTTGCAACCGAAGTCTTCTTGAAAGCTAAGTACCCCGTTGGGGAAACTTTTCTTGCCTCAGACCGATGTCCGACAAAGTTAATAATTGTATTTCATGTGGGAAGCAAATACCGCGTAAGGATTTTAATTCCCTCTGCATTCCTTGCTTAGGCCGAGACCACGACGTCTCGGTCTGTTGTTTTTGTGCTACCTTCAACAAACGCACCATTAAGCTTCGGGCGGAGTTCGCCCAGCACTATTTTGGTAAAAAATTTAACTACATTATGTCGTCGGATACTCCGACTCCATTTTTGTCTAAAAAACGCAAAGATAAGGACCGACACACGAGGTCCGCGGCCTCTACCAACACCACGCCAAAGCCGGCTACAGGTGGTCCGGTTCTCAGCGAGGTGCCTACGCAGCCCCTGCCTACCGACGACACTTCATTGGCGGTGTCTACTGTGCCCGAGGTCGCAGGCTCCTGGGCCCACACCCCGACTACAGATACCGAAGCCACTCCTGGTGGTGAAACTCAATATGTAGACAGGTCTACCTCCTCTCAAGGTGTCTTCAGACCTTCCTCTTCTTTTTCTATCAAGGCTTTCACCAAGTCTAAAGCAGCCATGCATTCTAAGAGACCAGCTACACAGGGCCCTTCTCCAGGCCCCATGCCTAAAAAGCAGATGCTTAAAATGGCTGAGGATTTAATTACTCTTATCAGGGGTTCTCAAACCCCCACCCCCCCCGGACAGAAGGCCCAGAGTGGAGGATGAATCCCCCTCCTCTGACCAGGCCTCCATTATTTCAGAGCACTCTGATGAACAGGAACATTCTTACTCCCCTTTTGAAGATTCTGATGCAGAGGAGTCCATTCCCTCTGTTTCACCACCAGAGGATTACTCATTTGGGGAAACCTTGCATACCTTGAGGGAACACTTTCACTGGGAAGGCCAAGAGTACTCAGACTCCAAGAAAAGGCTTAGGGATTTTCTCTTGCTACCTCAGCACAGGCCTCTGGCTATACCTCCTGTCTTAGACATACTAGATGATGTGTATTCGGAGGCCTGCCTTAACCCAGACTCTTTACCTCCAGCCCCAGTCAAGCCTGACAGGTACTACCGGGTTCCTGACTCACACCAGTTTTTATACAAAAGCCATGCGGCTGACCCAGAAACTATTTCACAGGGCCCCAAGGGAATAAAGGCCTCAACTGCTAAAAATCCATTACCTTCCGAGAGAGATTCCAGATCTTTAGAAAGATGGGGAAAAAAGGTATACACCTCGGCCACCTTAACCATGAGGGCATTAAACTGTGCCAGTTCCATATGTTAAAGTACCAACAGTTTCTGTTATCACAGGTGAGAAGCAAAATGTCACAACCTGAACAACCAGACTTGAAGGAGTTGCAGGATTTGATGCATAGTGCAGAACAAGTGGGTAAACATACCTTGCAATGTGGTTTTGATGCTCTAGAGGCCTCATGTAGAGCTGCTGTTACAGGATCAGTCATACGTAGACATGCCTGGCTCAAAGAGCAAACCTTACCAGATCATGTCGGAGCTAAATTACTAGATGCCCCTCTACAAAAGGATGTATTATTTGGTGTTAAAGCTGAGGAGGTATTAAAGAAAATGGAGGAAAAGGCTAAATCAATGCAAACAGTGAAAGATTTTCTACAGGTACAACCTCCACGTTTCAGTAGAAATTGGCCTTCCAAAATTGGTCCTTTCCAGCCACAGACAGACCCCAAAGAGGTAGATACAGGTGCCCGAGGGGCAGAGGGCAATCTCAAGGATCGTTTAGAGGCAGACAATGGCAAGCTCCTACACAAAGAGGTGGTGAGGATAGTTCGCAGCCATTCAGAAAGCAAACCCAATGACTTTCCCCTCTGCATGCCAAGCAAGGCTCAAATGGCAGCACCTTTAGGCGGAAAACTGGCATTATTTTCGAAAAATTGGCATATTGTCACAAACGACAAATGGATCCTGGACATTATAAACAGAGGCTACATATTCCATTTTCACACCCTTCCAAAAATGAGAGGCATGCCAAACCTGCCACACAATCAAAGGGCAGAGGCACAAAGACAAATTTCAGATCTCATGGACATGAAAGCTATTCAAGAGGTACTTACTCAAGAGCAAGGTCAAGGTTTTTATTCCAGACTATTCCTGGTACCAAGGAAGGGAAAAGATTGGAGACCTATTTTGGACCTATCTATCCTAAACACATTTTTACTCGTGCCAAAATTCAAGATGCTCACATTACAGCAGCTTCTTCCCATGCTGGGCAAGGAGTCTTGGCTGGTAACATTGGACTTCAAGGAGGCATACCTGCATGTCCCAATCAGACAAAATTGCAGAAGATATCTCAGATTTCTTGCAGGTTCAACCCATTATCAATTCTCTGCATTGCCCTTTGGCTTATCTACTGTGCCCAGAGTATTCACGAAATGCCTGGCATCAGTAATTGCCTACTGCAGACTTCAAGGGATACAAATATACCCATATTTGGATGATTGCCTGATCCAAGCGGACAGCAAGCACATACTTCTGAAACACCTGGCTTTTGTAATAATGTTGAATTCTCTGGGATACACAGTCAACAAAAATAAATCAAGGCTAATACCCTCTCAGAAAATAATTTTCCTGGGTGCCAACTTGGACACAAACACCCACGCCAGAGAAACAGGGGCAACTAACTCAATACTTCAGAAAACTAGCAAATTTCACCAGGCTGACTGCAAGGAAAATCCTGCAGGCTCTGGGATTCATGGTATCTTGCATCCTACTAATCCCATTTGCAAAGCTGCATATGAGGAAACTTCAATGGTACCTGAAAAACCTATGGTCTCAACACAGCCACAGTTTGGAAACAATAATACCACTAATTCCATGTCTTCAGAAGGAATTTCTGTGGTGGGCTCAAGCATGCCAAACAAACACAGGTCTCCCATTCTGCAAGCCTCAAGCAAATCAAGTCATCACAACAGACGCCTCGGACTAAGCCTGGGGGGCGCATATGACAGATCGGTGCATTCAGGGCAAATGGTCCCAAAAAGAAAAGCACCTTCACATCAATCAAAAGGAAATGCTAGCAGTAATAAATGCTATTATAGCTTTCAAAGACCTTCTGCATCCAGGTCAACTATTGATAAGGACAGACAACACCACAGTAATGTGGTACATAAACAAACAGGGAGGAACCCATTCATACCTCCTATGCAGGCTGGCCATGACCCTTTGGAACACAGCTCTGGAACTGCAAATCCAACTTCAGGCACAATTCCTGCCAGGGAAGGAAAACTCACTGGCAGACAGCCTACGCAGAAATATGACAGATCCACATGAATGGAAGTTGCATCCTCAAGTTTTCGCAAAGATAACTCAGGCATGGGGACAGCCAGACATAGATCTCTTTGCTACTCACAGAAATTACCAATTGAAAAAATTTTGCTCAAGGACCTATCATCCACAGGCCTGGAAACTGGACGCACTTTCTTTCAATTGGACAACATTGGCAGTCTATGCCTTTCCGCCTCTCCCTCTGCTGCCCAAAGTTCTATTAAAAGCCAGAGCAGAGAGGCCGAAAATGATTCTAATTGCTCCCGACTGGCCAAGACAACACTGGTATCCACTCCTGAAAAGCCTGACACATTCCCCACCATGGATCCTACCTCTAGTGCCTCTTCTATTGTCCCAGCACAACTTCAAAACTCTTCACAGCCAGCTCAAAACCCTAAATCTAGCTGCATGGAGAATCCCTTGATTTCCCAACAGACCCTCCTCTCCAAGGAGGTGCAGGATGTCATCTTGGAGGCCAGAAGACCTTCTACTAGAAAAGCCTACTCCGCCAAATGGAAACGGTTTTGGGCCTGGAATCAGAAAAAGGGCCAGAATCCTTGGGTAATAAATTTACCACAAATTTTACGGTACCTAGCTGAGATGTTAAACAGTGGACTTTCCTTCTCCTCCATCAAAATCCATGCTTCAGCCATTTCTGCACAATACAACACAGATCCTCCTTTATTCTCTCATCCTCTCTTAAGACAGTTCCTCAGAGGGGCTAAGAATATAAAACCCCCAAGGAAACCACCAGTCCCTGCTTGGGACCTCAGCTTCATATTGGAAAAGTTGACCCTTCCTCCATTTGAGCCAGCTGCTTCAACAGAACTACAATACTTGTCATGGAAAACAGCCTTCCTTCTGGCTATCACCTCCGCACGCAGGGTTTCGGAACTACAGGCCCTCATGGCTGTGCAACCTTTCATCATTTTCCATCAGGACAGATTTTCCTTACGAACCAACCCTACCTTTATGCCAAAGATAGTATCCAGTGTAGCCTTGAATCAGACTATCCACTTACCTACCTTTTACCCTAACCCACAAAACAAAGGAGAAAGCCTACTGCATTCCTTGGACATTCACAGACAACTTCGTTATTATTTGGACAGGACAAAGCCATTCAGGAAATCCGAGCAACTCTTTGTGTCCTATGCTACAGGTGCTCAGGGAAAGGCTATCTCCAAACAGACGATCTCAAAATGGATAGCCCACTGCATACGCTTTTGTTACTCATTTCATGGAAAAGCTGTGCCTTCAAGCATCAGATCCCACTCCACAAGGGCCACAGCTACCTCTGCAGCTTTCCTCAGGGGGGTTCCTACCAAGGACATTTTGGAAGCAGCCACTTGGAGTTCAGTGCACACTTTCTCCAAACACTATCACCTTCCGCTTTACTCTAAATCTAGAGCGGGATTTGCCACAGCTGTCTTGCAGGGCATCCTTGCTCCTCCTAGTTCCACCCTGCCACCCCTACTTAGCTTTGGGATTCTACCCATCTGTTATGACTGCAGCTGTATGCACGATGAACATAGTACAGTTTTGTATCTACCATAAATGTAGATGTTCGAGTGCTCATACAGCTGCAGTCCAGGTTTCCCTCCCTCCATCCCCTCTTAGGACAGGCCTTATGACAAACACCTTCTCATACAACCTATTTGGGGTATTCTTTTATGGTGTATTTGCTTGCAAACTACTGTTTTTTGATTATTCTATATTGCATGATTACATAAGTTTATGTTTTGCCTTCCTTCTGGGGGCACCTGACATCTGGGGCAAGAAAAACTTAAGAAGATGGCGTCGGCTGGCTCTTTTATAGCCCTGCCTCACTGACGTCAGGGAAGAAGCGACGACAACCGACGCCGGACCTAGACTTTGGAATTCGGCCGACCGAGGACCCGCCTGAAGGCAGGATAACCCATCTGTTATGACTGCAGCTGTATGAGCACTCGAACATCTACATTTATGGTAGGTACAAAACTGTACTTTCCTTCCTAAGGTCCCCTTCGAAAATAATTTGAATCAATCCATTGATCTACCAGTTTTTTTTCCAAATTATTCCAACAAAGCTGAACACAAATTACACCAGTTGGACGTTCATAGGCAATTACGTTTCTATTTGCATAGGACTGAGCAAATAAGGAAATCAGACCAACTCTTCCTGTCCTATGCGAAGGTTAAGCAGGGTCGACCAGTGTCTAAAGTAACCTTATCCAGGGGGTTGTCCTCTATTATTACCTTTATTTATCAGTTGAGGAATAAAGAACTCCCTGCTAAACCTAAAGGCCACTCTACTTGGGCTTTAGCTACGTCGGTAGCCTTTCAAGCAAGACTACCAATGGAAGCCATTTGTGCGGCGGCCACATGGGCCACCCCTCATACCTTAATTTCACATTATAAATTGGATGTGGCCTCTAGGAGTAGAGCTGATTTTGGTTCCACTGTGCTCAAGAGTCTGTTCCGATGAGCCACCCAGGACTAAGGTGCTAGGGACGCTGTCCCAACCAGCAAGAATGAAGGCGAGAGAGACAACTTAACATTAAGAAGTTATGTACCTACCATAACGTTACATGTTAGTTGTCTTCTTTTCGCCTTCTTTCTTGCGTCCCACCCTCCATCCCCCTAGCCTAGATAGACCGAGAAGAGTCCTCCTACGAGTCTTGTCTCTGGCTGAGACTTACCCGATTTATGTCCTCTATCTTTTCTTTAGCCCTATAGCTGAAGTCTTGCTATTGGGGCAGTTGTCCTCTAGTATTGTTATGGTGTTAGGTCTTTCAAACGAGATCTGGGGATCTAGTGCCAAGCATTGTGGGATATAGGGAAGCCTCGAGCCAGTAAATAGCTCTCGAGTTTTAGAAAATGGCCAAGTCAGAGCTGAAGATCGGCTCCGAACCCAACCAGCAAGAAAGATGGCGAGAAGAAGACAACTAACATGGAACGTCATGGTAGGTACATAACGTCTTATTCTTTTTGGTGCCAAAAAAGATGGGGGACCTCAGGCCCATTCTAGAGCTGTCAACGTTGAACCTCTCTGTAGCCACACAGAAATTACGGATGATCACCTTAAAGTCCATTCTACCTTATCTCCGAGAGTGCGACTGGATGTGCTCGTTAGTCCTCCAGGATGCTTACTACCACATCAAAATACACAGAAGCTCCAGGAGATTTCTACACTTCCGGCTGGGAGCCAGTCATTTTCAGTTCAGAGCCCTACCTTCGGTCTCACCACAAACCCCAGGGTGTTCATCAAGGTAGTGGCAGTTGTAGCGGCTCACCTGAGGCTTCAGGGTATTCAGGTGTGTCCTTACCTGGACGACTGGCTCTTTGCTGCGCCCAACAAGCATCACCTGTGTCTGTCTCAAGATTACTTCATTCAGTTGGCAGATCTACTGGGAATTGCAGTCAGTGTTCAGAAATCCCAATTGCAACCAGTCCAAGTTCTAGACTTCATTGGGTCACTGCTAGACACTTTGCAGATGAAGGTATTCTTAACTCCAGATAGGACCTTACACCTCAGGTGCCACATAGCTCAGATTGCGAACTGCAAGTCTCCAAAGGCCAGCGAGGTTCTCCAGGCTCTGGGCTCCATGGTTGCCTCCATATCGATTCTCCCTTGTGCGCCTTCATATGCGGGTTCTTCAATGGACTCTGGCTGTTCAATGGTCTTGGCTATACCTGCCCATGGAATTTCTGACCAGGATCAGTCACATCTGCAGGACGTCCCTTCTTTGGTGGTTAAGTTCACTGGGGATATCAGAAGGATGCCCCTTCACGTCATCTCCAGTCCAAGCCACAGTGACCACGGACGCCTCCCAACTCAGGTGGGGGGAACACTGTTTGGGAAGGACAGCCCAGGGCACATGATCCCAGTCAGAGACCAAGTTGTACATAAATGTTCTTGAGATGAGGGCAGTGCTTTTAGTGTTGGAAGCCTTTTACACTGTCCTTCCTCTCTGATTGATTGCAATTCAGTCAGACAACATGTCTGTTGTCTGGTATATCAGCAAGCAGGGGGGAACCAGATCCTACCCCCTATGTTGCGAGGCCATGAGAGTGGTGGAATGGGCGATCTCCACTGGTCGGTTTCTGTTAGCAATGCACTTCCCGGAGCGCTCCAACATTTTAGCGGACAGATTGAGTCGGGCTTTTCTGATGCCTTATGAGTGGTCTCTGAAACTTGCCGAGGAGATCTTCCGTGCATAGGGTCAACCTTGCTGCGATCTCTTCGCATCTCTGTCCAACGCGAAGTGCAGCAGGTTCTTTGCTCTGATTCCCTCACCAGGGCAAGTCCCCAGAGACGCCCTAGTCCATGCTTGGCCCCCAGGGGTTCTGTATGCTTATTCACCATTGCCACTCATTCTGAAGTTTCTTCAGAAAGCTTACCGACTGCGGTGCAAAGTTATCCTCATTGTCCCATTCTGGCCTCGTCAGGTTTGGTTCCCATTCCTTTGGTCTCATCTCTTAGCTCCCCCGTGGGTTCTGGATCCCTGCCCAGATCTAATTTCCCATCCATCGGGGGCCCGTCCGCCCGATCTGGGCAGCCTCAAGCTGACAGCTTTATTGCTTCAGTTTCATTGATTGCCAGAACTCCCGGTTTTCATCTCCGGTAAAATCCATTCTGGTGGCTTCTCTTAAAGATTCCACTAGGAAACTTTATCGCAATAAATGGAAGCGCTTTTCCATTTGGGCCTCACAGAGAAAGCTAGATCCCTTTACAGCCCCTGTTCCAGCAGTGTTGGACTTCTTGTCTTGCATTTTTAAGCAAGGAGCTAGTTCCTCCACAGTGAAAGTACAATTGGCAGCCATTTCTAATTTTCATGTCGGTGAAGACAACAGTGCCTTAGCCTGCTCTAGGCTGTGTAAGGCTTTTCTTAAAGATACTTATGTTAAGTTGTCAATCTCGCCTTCATTCTTGCTTGATGGGTTCGGAGCCGATCCTCGGCTCCGACTCGGCACTTGCTAAGCTCGAGAGTCACTTTTACCAGCTCGAGGCAGCCCCATATCCCATGATGCAAGGCGGTAAGTACCCAGATCTCGTTTGCCGCTTCGCTGATGAGGTCCTCCTTTTACCAGCTCCTGGTAAGTGATTTGCTACTTTGCTATTTTAGCCCCCTTTAACAAAAAAACCTTTATTATTAGTTTTAATTTAGTTTTAAACATTTTCTGACAGAAAATTCCCTGTCTCTTCTTATTTTTTTAGTCAAACTTTACCCATCCCATCCCCCCCCTGTTAGGGTGTGTGTGTGTGTTTCTAGTTATACCTTTTTGGTATATTTAATTTAAATTCTTTGACTGGTGTGTGTGTGTGCTTGTGTTACACCATGTCAAAAGAAAGGGTCTCAGGCTTTAAGAAGTGTGACTCGTGCTGTCAGAAGATGTCTCTGACAGACGGTCACACTTCTTGCCTGTATTGCCTGGGGCCTCTTCACCTGCAGGACTCCTGTGCTATATGTCATTCTTTCAGCCAGAGAGTCCTGCAGGAAAGAAGAAATAAATTAATACTCAGGGGCCTTCTTAAGCCGGAGGGCTCTCCGGCTAAGTCGGCTCCATCCAAGACTGCCAAGTCTTCCAAGGCCCAGGCTTCTGTGTCAAAGCCTGCGGCCTCGGCTCCGACTCGTTCTGAGTCGAGATCGGCTCCGGCTGGAGCCGATTCTGGCTTAACTAAGCCTTCGGTACCGATGGCTATCGGTGCCGATTCTGCATCAACCACTTCGGTGTCGGCTCCGATCGGTTCCGACCACCATGTGGCTCAGGCATCGGTGTCGGCTCCGATCGGCTCCGACACCGTTACTTTTGTGGCTGTATCGGCTCCGGCTGGAGCCGATGCATCGAGGCTACCTGTCGGCTCCGATAAGTTGTCGGCTCTGACAGGTTCAATAGTTTCATCGGTTCCGATGGCTCCTTCGAGGAAGAGGTCGAGGTCTCCTTCCTTGGAGCCGATACTTTCGGCTCCGGCTTCACCTCTCCTCTCGGAACAGAGCCATCGGAGCCGATCTTCAAGGTCATCCAGGCTTTCTGACCATGACTTAGAGAGAGTGGTCAGTAGATTACTTAAGTCACAGGCACTGGCCCAAATGTTACATAGTCCGTCTCAACAGACGACTATTGGTCCACACCCCGTTGCAGTTCCTCCTTCAACTCTACCCCAGAGCTTGGAGTTGGAGTCTTCGGGAATGGTTACTGCTACGGCTGAAGGACAGATACCCCCTTCTGTTCCTTCAGCCTCTACTCTTATCTCCTCTTCGAGACCCTCCTTAGAGGGATTCGGTGGCCGGGCTTCCATGGTCTCCTCCGAGGGGGTGAGTGGCATCGGACCCTTGTCCGAGCCCGCTCTTCCCCTTGGAGCCTCGGCCTTGGTGAGCTCGGCTCCGACATCTGCCTCGGAGACTTCCCTTTCGGTGGTCCCTGGAGTTCCTAGCTCTAAGGAACGGGTTCTCTCGGACCTGCCTGGGAGGGGAGCATTCGAGGTGATGAAGAGTGTGCTGGCCACTTGTATCAGTCAGCAGTCTGTTCCCTTAGCTCCTCCCTCTATAGTGCCTGTTGACATCTCTGCCACTTCTCTTGCTACAGGACCCAGAGATCCTCCGCCTCAGGTTTCCCCATTGGGAATTTCCCCCTCTTCCGAGGATTCTCCTGATGTTTCGGGAGATCCTCCTAGGAAGAGGACTTGTAAGAGGAAACATGTAGACTCCCCCGAGTCTATCACTTCAGATACTGACTTTGATGAGTCAGAGGGATCCCCAAGATCCCCCTCTGAAGATGTCTCCTTCTCAGACATCCTAGAACTCCTTAGACAGAGGGGAAACTGGCCCACCAACAATCCCTCTGAGGATAAGTCAGTATACCTAGAGGCATTTGGATCTCGGCCCTCCACCTCCTGGGTGTCTCCGCCTTTCGACCCCCTTATGCAGGTTATTGCCCGAAAGGCGTGGGCAGCTCCTGACTCTGTAGAGCCAGTCCCTAGGAGGCCTTCAAAATTTATCACTGCCCCGTGTGATAAGCAATTCCTCACTAAGGGTGTCCCCGCTGATGCCATGGTGGTGGCTGCTGCCACCAAAAAGGAACTTGCAGATCCTTCCGTACCCGTCCATCCTCCTAATAAGGACTCTAGGACCATGGATAGGTACGGTAAGTGGATGTTTTCCTCAGCGACCTTTGCTATGCGTTCGCTGAATTACCTATGTCACTTCACCAGACTCCAAAGGGATATCCTTAAGGAGCTAAGTGATGTTGTTCAGGATCCTACAGCTGCAGGAGCTCAGGAAAAAATTGCTTCGCAGCTAGGAACCCTTAATTCCATTGCAAACTCCTCCATGCGGCTAATATCATATGCTGCTGATGGAGCGAGTAGGGCCGCAGGTACAGGTGTGGCTCTTAGACGCCAAGCCTGGATGCGGCTATGTGACTTTAAAGATCCCTTTAAGGCGTCCTTCACAAATTCTCCCTTTGATGGGTCAGCTTTGTTTGGCCCTCAAGTAAAGGAAACTTTGACCAGGTGTGAGCAGGACGGCAAGACTCTTTCTGCCGTAGGAGTCCATTTTTCCACCCCTTCTAGACCTTACCCCAAAGGACAGAAAGGTGGCAAAATGTGGTTCCGCAAATCCCAAGGAGTCACACCGGATTCACGTGGTCAGTTTACCCCTAGAGGCAGAGGGGGTAACAACAACAGACGCTCTAGAGGCAGAGGGGTCCAAAAACAGGGAAACAGAGAGCCTCTCTCTGACAAGCCCTTTCAGCATCCCTGAGATGTTGCCCGGCTGTCCCTCCTTGGAGGCAGTCGGGGGAAGATTATCACTGTACCCAGAAGCCTGGCATTCCCTCACTCAAGACAGATGGGTACAGTCGATCATATCCAAGGGTTACATAATTCCTTTCGAGGAAAGTCCTTTCCCCTCAAATTCCCTTCCAGATGTACCACCCGGTCTAAGGGAAATTGCAGAGTTAGAAGTCTCAAAACTACTGCAAAAAAGAGCCATTCAGCCAGTTACAACAGACCATTCAGAGCCCGGAATCTACTCAAGGTTCTTTTTGGTCCTCAAAAAGACGGGAGACTGGAGACCAATATTGGATCTCAGCAGACTCGACAAGTCTGTGAGGAAGGCAAGATTCCGAATGGTCACTCTTCAGTCAATTCTGCCCTTCTTACAGAAGGACAACTGGATGTGCTCAATAGATCTTCAGGATGCGTACTATCACATCAAAATTCACAGACGCTCCAGGAGATTTCTCCGCTTTCGGCTGGGGTCCAGTCATTTCCAGTTCAGAGCCCTGCCCTTTGGTCTCACTACAGCCCCCAGAGTGTTCACCAAATGCATGGCAGTGGTCACGGCTCACCTGAGACGTCAAGGATTCCAGGTGTTTCCGTATCTCGACGACTGGCTCCTTTCAGCCACCACCAGGCATCAGCTTATTCAAGCCAGGGATTACACAATAAAGCTTTGTACTCTTTTGGGCATCTCGATAAACTTCGAAAAATCATCCTTATCGCCCTGCCAGTCTATTACTTTCATAGGCGCAAACTTAAACACTGTTCGATGTCAGCTACCCTTACAGATCAAAGAGTTTCAGACATTCAAAGTCATGTCAGGATCATTCTAGCCAACAAGAAAGTACAGGCCAGAATGGTTCTAAAGGTATTAGGCCTCATGGCTGCGGCCATTACTCTTCTTCCCTGGCTCGCTTCTACATGCCTTCTTCAGTGGATGCTGTTCACACAGTGGTCGTACCAACAACTTCCAATGCGTCACCAGATTCTGGTGACACAGACTTGCAAAGATCATCTTGCTTGGTGGATCACATCTCCTCAGGTTCACCAAGGCAGACACTTTGTACCCCATCCCGATAGCCACTGTCACCACGGATGCCTCCCTGATCGGGTGGGGGTCATTATCAGGGCAGGATGGTTCATGGGACGTGGCAGCCGTTCGAGTACCACCTGCACATAAATGTCCTGGAGATGAGAGCAGTGCTTTTAACGTTGCAAGCCCTCAACGACTTTCTTCCCGTAGGGACAATTGCAGTCCACACAGACAACATGTCTGTAGTTTGGTATATCAACAAACAGGGCGGAACCAAGTCCTACCCCTTGTGTCGAGAAGCGCTCAGACTATGGCAATGGGCGATCTCCTCTCATCGGTTTCTGGTAGCAACGCACATCCCTGGGAAAACCAACATTGTAGCGGACAGATTGAGCAGAGCTATTCTCATGCCTCACGAGTGGTCTCTCAAGCAATCTATAGCGGAAGAGATTTTTCTGGAATGGGGTCGTCCATGTTGCGATCTTTTTGCTACTCCCCAAAACAGCAAATGCCCAGACTTCTTTTCTCTCTTCCCTCTTCCAGGCCATCCCCCCAGAGACGCTCTGACCCAGGATTGGCCCCAGGGACTTCTTTATGCCTTCCTCCATTTCCTCTGATCCCTCAAGTTATCCAGAAAGCTACCGCTTTGAGAGCCAAATTGATTCTCATTGCCCCTTACTGGCCTCGACAAGTTTGGTTCCGTTCCTCCATCGTCACCTTTTGGTGCAGCCGTTGCATCTGGACCCAGTGCCAGATCTTCTGATTCACCAATCCGGTCAGCTGCACCGGTCTATCCCTTCTCTCAACCTCACAGCATGGTTGCTCCACTTCCTTCCTTAGCCAGGCTTCCTTTGATCTCTAACCCAGTTAGAGACATCATAGTAGCTTCTTTAAAATCCTCTACCAGGAGGATTTATACAAGCAAATGGAAACATTTCTCTTATTGGGCTAAGGCCAACAATATTGATCCTTTCACTGCCCCTGTTCAGGCAGTCCTGGACTTCTTAGCAGAGATTTTTCATGCAGGCTCCTCTTCTTCCACAGTCAGAGTTCAATTGGCTGCTATCTCCAACTTTCATGTCGGGTCGCAGATCACAATATTATGTCCCATAGGCTCTGCAGGGCCTTCTTGAAAGGAATTTTCCTACTAAAGCCTCCAATCAGGAATCCTCCTCCTCAGTGGGATCTAAATTTAGTGCTGACATCCTTGATTCTTCCCCTTCGAGCCAGCTGTTTCTTGTTCCCTGAAATTTCTTTCTTGGAAAACTTTATTCCTAGTGGCTATTACATCGGCCAGGAGGGTGTCTGAACTTCATGCTCTATTGGTTCGACCCCCCCTATTTGGTTTTTCACAAAGACAGAGTATCTTTGAGAACTAATCCGACCTTTTAGCCTAAGGTCGCTTCAAAGACCAATCTGAATCAATCCATTGATCTCCTGTATTTTTCCCAAACTATTCAGACAGAGCGAACAAAACTACATTATCTTGATGTCCACCGTCAACTCAGATATTATTTGGACAGAACAAAAAATTTAGGAGATCTGATCAACTTTGTGTTTCCTATGTGGATAATAAGAAAGGCCTTCCTGTTTCTAAAGTGACCTTGTCTAGATGGCTTTCTTCGGTCATCTCTGAAATTTATCTGCTCAGGGGAAAACAGCTGTGCTCAAAACCTAAAGCACATTCAACTAGGAGCTTAGCTACTTCTACAGCCTTTCAAGCTAGACTTCCTTTAGACACTATTTGTGCAGCGGCCACTTGGGCCACTCCTCACACTTTTGTTTCCCATTACAAATTGGACTTGGCCTCCAGGGACAGAGCGAGTTTTGGCTCTACAGTCCTCAAGAGTCTGTTCCATTGAGCCACCCAGGATAGAGGTGCTAGGGACGGTCCCATCAAGCAAGAATGAAGGCGAGATTGACAACTTAACATTAAGAAGTTATGTACCTACCAATAACGTTCCATGTTAGTTGTCTTCTCTCGCCTTCTTTCTTGCGACCCTCCCTCCTTCCCCCAGGCCTGGACAGACCTTTTTATAAGAAATTATTATGCTGAAGACCATTCAGACCTGGTCCTTCTTCCATCCTGTGAGTTTTCTTTCTTCCTTTTGGAAGTATTTTATGCTTGGTGCTATTGCCCTTTGTCATCAAACGAGATCTGGGTACTTACCGCCTTGCATCATGGGATATGGGGCTGCCTCGAGCTGGTAAAAGTGACTCTCGAGCTTAGCAAGTGCCGAGTCGGAGCCGAGGATCGGCTCCGAACCCATCAAGCAAGAAAGAAGGCGAGAGAAGACAACTAACATGGAACGTTATGGTAGGTACATAACTTCTTATTATGTTACATCCCCCTGTCAAGGATTCAGTGCCTCCTTGGGACCTTACCTTTGTCTTACAGGCATTGCTGGCTCCTCTAAACCTGCAGCTTTTGTGGATTTAAAATGTTTATCCCGGAAGACTGCTTTCCTAGTCGCCATTACATCTGCTAGGAGGGTTTCTGAGCTTCAAGCTCTGTCTGCCATGCCTCCTTATTTGGTCTTCCATAAGGATAGGGTCTCTCTCCGTATTAATCCTTTCTTCTTACCGAAAGTGGCATCTGAACCAAACATAAACCAGTCTATTAAGCTGCCCGTTTTCTTCCTTAACTTACAAAATAAAGATGAATACAAACTTCATTTGTTAGATGTTCATAGACAGCTTTGTTTTTATCTTCATATAACAAAATCTTTCTGCAAGACTGACCAGTTATTTTTCCTTTTCCAAAGCATTTCTGGGAAAGCTATTTCTAAAGTTTCTTTAGCCAGATGGATCACTCTTTGCATTTCACATGCCTACAAAGCAAAAGGTTTATCTCCTCCTGGTATTAAGGCGCACTCTACCAGGTCCATGGCGACTTCTGCTGCCTTTTGGTCTGGGGTTCCTTTGGACGACATTTGTGCAGCAGTGACCTGGGCCAATTCACATACCTTCATTTCCCATTACAAATTAAATCTGATTTCTAGGGGTAGAGCATCGTTTGGCTCTGCACTGCTCCAGAATATCCTTTCATAAGGGCCTCCCAGGATTGGAGTAGCTGGGGACTCTGTCCCACAGGTTGCAGATAAAATGAAGTTAACTACTTCAGATAAAGAAGTTATTTACTCACCATAACGTTCCATCTGAGTAGTTTTTATACTTCATTTTTCTGCAAAATTCCCTCCCTCCATTCCCCGGACCTTGCCCTGTCTATTCAGGTTTGGTTCATTGGGCTATGTTGCTTATGTATTTAGTTGCAGCAAACTCGATCTGAAGGAAGGTAGCAGATGGTAGTGCATTATGGGTAAGGGGAGGAGCTTGGAGCAGATGCTAGAAAAAAAAGTTACTGGCTCGGATCTGATACGGATCCGTATACAAACAGGCTGCAGAAAAATGAAGTATAACTACTCAGATGGAACGTTATGGTTGAGTACATAACTTCTTTTTTTAGCACAATCAGGAATAAACATCATTTTCTGTTTAAGCAATCCAATAATATGCTGCTGATACTTTGGCATATGAAACTGGCAATTTAAGGCCCTAATGGCCAAGGTTTCAGAAGTATATATATATATATATATATACCACAACAAGCAAACGAGAAATAACTTGTTATACCACAAGAATAGAAGACTCCACAGTGACCATAAAGAATTTAATCCACTAAAAGACGAATTTCACAGTAACAGGAATAGACAACCAATGTTATAATCTCCTTCTCTCTAGCGCCTCGGCAAGTAGCCTTTTCAGAGTAAAAGATGTTCTTATACTAACTTACAATTCTTTTTATATCATACAAACCCCTCCCAAATCAATTAACATTCAATTATACAATTAATTAACTAAAAACTTAAAAGACATAAAAAACGTAACTTCCAATAAAAATATATACATTAAAGTAAACTTTTCCATGAACAATCACAATTTAAACCATTTGGTTTAAGAGTATTAAATTTCAATATCAAATATAATTCCTTTTTCTTAACATTTGTTTTATACATTTTCATTCAAATAATTAATATTTTGAATACTGTCCAATACTGTCACCTTAATACCATCATTTGTACCTCTATGATGGCTATGAAAATGAACAGCCAAAGGACCAGTTACTTTATTGTTTGTAATATCTCTTGCATGCTCTTTAATTCTGCAAGCTAATGTTCTTTTTGTCTCTCCAATATAATATTTTTTGCAAGGGCATTCAATACCATAAACTACTGCTGATGAATTACAATTATAAATTCCTCTTGTTGTAAAGGCAATTCCATTGATTTCATCAAATTGCTTAACAATAAACCTACAAATAATACATTTGCCACACTTTTTCGTACCGTGTTGAGTAACTTGTGTATACAGCAACATGTTTGGCATTTCAAACCGACTATGTACCAAGAAGTCCTGAATATTTCTACCCCTTTTTTATCTGACAAATAGTTCAATTCTTTTTTTATTATATTCCAACTATATCTAATATGTTCATTAATGTTTTCCGATAATATAGAAAAGGTAGAAACAAAATACATTACATCCCTTGACTCCTGTGATACATTCCGTATTATCCCTTTATTATATTTCCCTTGCTTTTTAACTTTTTTTAAACTTTCTTTAAGGTAATACTCATCATAGCCTCTCAATTTAAATTTGTTATAACTTTGTACATACTCCTTTTCCCTAATATTAGGGTTACTACATAATCTATTCACCCTAATAAACTCAGTATATGGAATTGCCTTCATAATATGTGTAGGATGATAACTACTACCATGCAATACTGAACCTAATCCTTGAAATTTTCTATGAATTTGATATTCTAACAACTTATTATTCAATCCTATTAATGAGACATCCAAATATTGCACTTTCTGTCCATTTTGAAGTCCATCAAACCTTATACCCATACTATTATTCTGTATTTCTTTCAAAAACGTTTGCACTTCTTCTTGTCCACCTTTGCAGATGAACAACAAATCGTCAATAAAACGATAATATTTGTACACATATTTTTTAAAAAAAGAATTATTATATATATGTTTAATCTCAAAATATCCCATGAATACATTAGCGTAGCTTGGGGCAAAAGCTGCCCCCATCGCCGTGCCTTGCTTTTGCCTATATATTGAACCATTAAATTCAAATATATTATTTTTCAAACATATATCCATTAATTCCAATACATATTGAACTGCATCTGTACAACCCATAAAATATTTAATAGCATCCTTTCCATCCTCATCTCTTATATTTGTATACAAACTAACCACATCAATTACTACAAAATACATATTATCTTGCCAGTTAATGTCCTTTATTTTTGAAATCAAATCAAACACATCCTTGATGTAAGAAGGTAAATTATACACCACTGGCAATAGATAATTATGCAGAAATTTTGAAATATTTTCCAAAAAACCATTTGTGGCTGAAACTATCGGACGTCCTGGTGGAGGAAATTTATTTTTATGCATTTTGGGTATACAGTAAAAGCATGGCATTCTAGGAGTATTTATATTAAACTTGTCTTTTATGTCTTTATACGAGAATGCATATTTGGATGTCTCATTAATAGGATTGAATAATAAGTTGTTAGAATATCAAATTCATAGAAAATTTCTAGGATTAGGTTCAGTATTGCATGGTAGTAGTTATCATCCTACACATATTATGAAGGCAATTCCATATACTGAGTTTATTAGGGTGAATAGATTATGTAGTAACCCTAATATTAGGGAAAAGGAGTATGTACAAAGTTATAACAAATTTAAATTGAGAGGCTATGATGAGTATTACCTTAAAGAAAGTTTAAAAAAAGTTAAAAAGCAAGGGAAATATAATAAAGGGATAATACGGAATGTATCACAGGAGTCAAGGGATGTAATGTATTTTGTTTCTACCTTTTCTATATTATCGGAAAACATTAATGAACATATTAGATATAGTTGGAATATAATAAAAAAAGAATTGAACTATTTGTCAGATAAAAATATAGGTTTTTCCTATAGAAGGGGTAGAAATATTCAGGACTTCTTGGTACATAGTCGGTTTGAAATGCCAAACATGTTGCTGTATACACAAGTTACTCAACACGGTACGAAAAAGTGTGGCAAATGTATTATTTGTAGGTTTATTGTTAAGCAATTTGATGAAATCAATGGAATTGCCTTTACAACAAGAGGAATTTATAATTGTAATTCATCAGCAGTAGTTTATGGTATTGAATGCCCTTGCAAAAAATATTATATTGGAGAGACAAAAAGAACATTAGCTTGCAGAATTAAAGAGCATGCAAGAGATATTACAAACAATAAAGTAACTAGTCCTTTGGCTGTTCATTTTCATAGCCATCATAGAGGTACAAATGATGGTATTAAGGTGACAGTATTGGACAGTATTCAAAATATTAATTATTTGAATGAAAAATGTATAAAACAAATGTTAAGAAAAAAGGAATTATATTTGATATTGAAATTTAATACTCTTAAACCAAATGGTTTAAATTGTGATTGTTCATGGAAAAGTTTACTTTAATGTATATATTTTTATTGGAAGTTACGTTTTTTATGTCTTTTAAGTTTTTAGTTAATTAATTGTATAATTGAATGTTAATTGATTTGGGAGGGGTTTGTATGATATAAAAAGAATTGTAAGTTAGTATAAGAACATCTTTTACTCTGAAAAGGCTACTTGCCGAGGCGCAGAGAAGGAGATTATAACATTGGTTGTCTATTCCTGTTACTGTGAAATTCTTTTAGTGGATTAAATTCTTTATGGTCACTGTGGAGTCTTCTATTCTTGTGGTATAACAAGTTATTTCGCTTGCTTGTTGTGGTATATATTCATGGCAGTGACTCCTTTGCAGGACTACCAAGGATGTTCAGAGAGACTGCTATGGACAGTACACAAAAATCTATTGACAGTTTTTTTGCTGTTTCAAATGGTACAGGCGGTACTAATAATGCTGGAGCAGCACAAGTAAGGGATGAAATATATAACGGAGAGGCAGCATCTGTTATATATAACAAATGGCAGCAGGAGCGTAAGTTGTGGCAACAGAATCCATTTGCACGTGTTGGTAAGAAAGTAGAGACATTAATTGCACCTGAAATTCGTGATTTATATGTACAAATAGAAAAGTTATTATTCAAAGAGACTTCTGTATTTCTGAATTTGCAAAGTCTTCAGCGGTATGAGGAGTTAGACATCACTCCTAGAGGGCTACGAAGTGTTAAAAATCCATCCACTCCGTTTGATTTAACCTGTTCTGAAGATAAGCAGTTTCATGACAGATGGCTAGCAGCTGCACATCGGTGCAGTAAAGAATGGGTGCGGATACTTATAGAAAGAGATGTGCTCAAAAAGCACAAGTTAAGAGAAGAAATAAAGGTAATATGTGCTGATATATCGAGTAAAATCAAACATGATGAGCTTCAACAGTTTCTGGTCAAAACAAATGAACAGTTAATGGTGTATGAGTCTGAGCTCATAGACCGTAAAAAAAGTAAATTGCATAGAGATCTTCGGGACTATGAAAGTAAAAGGGCGTTTCTTTTGTCAACCAATCCTAGAGCACGACGACAACGGGTGCGTTTGAGCATAAAGAGAATGAGTCGGAAATGGAAGGCATGGCGTGTACCTCAGCTGAGAGTGGTTTATCGCATACGGAGGGTGAGACTGATAATGAAGAGTTTCCAGTGCTTCCAAAACCAGGGAACAACAGGGGAATGAATGCGTTTCAAGATAACCGTTTCAGTCGGAAACGGAGTTGGAATGGACAAGGCTACAACAGAGAAGGTTATGGAAAGGAGCGTACAAACAAAAAAAGTAAATGGGACAAACAGTGGGACTAAAATAAGTTATGCTAGTTTTGATTCATCTAATTGTGAGTATGTAATAAATTTATCTGGTCGTAACTTGTCGCAATGTGCCCTAAATGTTCTAAATAGAGGGCTAAAATTTGTACCCACGGTTATTCCAAGGGTACATTTATTAAAGGCTGACATTTTATTTTAGTCGGAAATTACATTTAATGGACATGTTTCAACATAATAATGAAGAATCTATTATGTGTCATGGTGGGGGTGGCAGTGATGTTATGGCTCATGATGCTTCTGTTTTTGATGGAAATGAAGAATTTTTTTCTTGCAATTCAGAATTAGATAATAATGAATGCATAGAATTTGATACTAGTATGATAAAAACAGTTAGTACTTTTATGCCATTACAAAGTAATGAGAATATTAGATATTTTCAAAAGGCATTAACGCACAATGTTGAAGCAGAATTTGAAAAATTTCAACGTCACAAAAGAGGAATGGACTATAATCTGTCTAAAACAGAATGGGAATGTTTGAATAATCTCAGCAAAGATAAAAATATAGTATTTAAACCTTCTGACAAAGGAGGGAAATTGGTAATTTTAAATGTGGCCCAGTATTTAGATATGTGCTATGCACATTTAATGGATGAAGAGGTTTATGAAGAAGTGGGACTAAATGCTTATTTAGAAGCCCAGAAAAAGTATGAGTATGTTATTGACAAGGGTTATAGATTGCAGTATTTCTCGTATAAAGACATAAAAGACAAGTTTAATATAAATACTCCTAGAATGCCATGCTTTTACTGTATACCCAAAATGCATAAAAATAAATTTCCTCCACCAGGACGTCCGATAGTTTCAGCCACAAATGGTTTTTTGGAAAATATTTCAAAATTTCTGCATAATTATCTATTGCCAGTGGTGTATAATTTACCTTCTTACATCAAGGATGTGTTTGATTTGATTTCAAAAATAAAGGACATTAACTGGCAAGATAATATGTATTTTGTAGTAATTGATGTGGTTAGTTTGTATACTAATATAAGAGATGAGGATGGAAAGGATGCTATTAAATATTTTATGGGTTGTACAGATGCAGTTCAATATGTATTGGAATTAATGGATATATGTTTGAAAAATAATATATTTGAATTTAATGGTTCAATATATAGGCAAAAGCAAGGCACAGCGATGGGGGCAGCTTTTGCCCCAAGCTACGCTAATGTATTCATGGGATATTTTGAGATTAAACATATATATAATAATTCTTTTTTTAAAAAATATGTGTACAAATATTATCGTTTTATTGACGATTTGTTCATCTGCAAAGGTGGACAAGAAGAAGTGCAAACGTTTTTGAAAGAAATACAGAATAATAGTATGGGTATAAGGTTTGATGGACTTCAAAATGGACAGAAAGTGCAATATTTGGATGTCTCATTAATAGGATTGAATAATAAGTTGTTAGAATATCAAATTCATAGAAAATTTCAAGGATTAGGTTCAGTATTGCATGGTAGTAGTTATCATCCTACACATATTATGAAGGCAATTCCATATACTGAGTTTATTAGGGTGAATAGATTATGTAGTAACCCTAATATTAGGGAAAAGGAGTATGTACAAAGTTATAACAAATTTAAATTGAGAGGCTATGATGAGTATTACCTTAAAGAAAGTTTAAAAAAAGTTAAAAAGCAAGGGAAATATAATAAAGGGATAATACGGAATGTATCACAGGAGTCAAGGGATGTAATGTATTTTGTTTCTACCTTTTCTATATTATCGGAAAACATTAATGAACATATTAGATATAGTTGGAATATAATAAAAAAAGAATTGAACTATTTGTCAGATAAAAATATAGGTTTTTCCTATAGAAGGGGTAGAAATATTCAGGACTTCTTGGTACATAGTCGGTTTGAAATGCCAAACATGTTGCTGTATACACAAGTTACTCAACACGGTACGAAAAAGTGTGGCAAATGTATTATTTGTAGGTTTATTGTTAAGCAATTTGATGAAATCAATGGAATTGCCTTTACAACAAGAGGAATTTATAATTGTAATTCATCAGCAGTAGTTTATGGTATTGAATGCCCTTGCAAAAAATATTATATTGGAGAGACAAAAAGAACATTAGCTTGCAGAATTAAAGAGCATGCAAGAGATATTACAAACAATAAAGTAACTAGTCCTTTGGCTGTTCATTTTCATAGCCATCATAGAGGTACAAATGATGGTATTAAGGTGACAGTATTGGACAGTATTCAAAATATTAATTATTTGAATGAAAAATGTATAAAACAAATGTTAAGAAAAAAGGAATTATATTTGATATTGAAATTTAATACTCTTAAACCAAATGGTTTAAATTGTGATTGTTCATGGAAAAGTTTACTTTAATGTATATATTTTTATTGGAAGTTACGTTTTTTATGTCTTTTAAGTTTTTAGTTAATTAATTGTATAATTGAATGTTAATTGATTTGGGAGGGGTTTGTATGATATAAAAAGAATTGTAAGTTAGTATAAGAACATCTTTTACTCTGAAAAGGCTACTTGCCGAGGCGCTAGAGAGAAGGAGATTATAACATTGGTTGTCTATTCCTGTTACTGTGAAATTCGTCTTTTAGTGGATTAAATTATTTATGGTCACTGTGGAGTCTTCTATTCTTGTGGTATAACAAGGTTTCAGAAGTGTGTACCTTGTTACCCCATCTATCCAGCACCCTGTAGTTTCTATCAGAGGGGGTAGGATTTTTGGCATTAGTAGCCTTAATGCCCTTGGGTTCCTGTGAAATGGTCTCAGGATCCGCAGTAGGATTATTAAAAAGGAACTTGAGAGTCAGGAACCCTGTAATATCTATCAGGTTTTCTGGGAGCAGGAGGTAAATAGTCAGGGGCCAAGCTAGATTCCAAAAAGGCATCATCTACAATGTCTAGTACAGGAGGGATAGCTAAAGGCCTGTGCTGGGGCAGGAGTAAGAAATCCCTCAGCCTCTTTTTAGAATCAGAGTAATCCTGGCTTTCCCAATGAAAATGTTCCCTAAGAGTATGCAAGGTTTCAACAAAAGAGAAATCCTCTTGGGGGCAGGGGGGGGGGCAGAGGGAATAGAGTTCTCTGCATCAGAATCCTCATAAGTAGATAAGGGTAAATCCTGGTCATCAGAGGAAACAAGAAATTTCTGAATCCTGGTCAGAAGTATCATAAGCAAATTCAGCCTTAGGTATCTTAGAGGGAGAAGGTTGGCTTCCCTGGATTAAAGTAATAAGGTCTTCAGCCATTCTTATAATTTGTTTTTTAGGCATAGAGGCCTGACTGTGCAGTCTGGGCATCGGTTTTCTAGGCATGGTTCGAGATTTAGGCCTTGAAGAAGAAGATGGCGTCGTTTTAATATGCAAGTCAGTATGTCTGAATACACCCTCAGCAGCCGGTGCCTGCACAGCGGCTCCGGACCCATCCAGGGTAGAGATATCCACAGGTTCTACAGTTGAAGTGTCTCGCGGCATACCAGACTATGAATGGGTCTCAATAGAGGCCTGCGAATCTGAAGTGGTGGGTATCAGGGGGTGCAAAAGTGCCTGAGTACTGGCGACTGGCTTATGAGAAGCGTCATCGGCCACTTTGGACCTAGGCAGTCTGTTTCTGTCTTTATCTTTGCATTTTTTCAGAATGTCAGTAGTTGGATGGCTTACCGAAGACATATCTGGATAATTGAACCGAGTACCAAAATATTCAGAAGCGAAAATATACTGATGACGAATAGTTTGTTGCTTAAATAAGGCACAAAACTGACAGCAAGGTATGTCGTGGTCAGGGCCTAGGCAAGGAATACATTACGAATGAAAATCTTTACGAGTTATTGTCTTTCCACAAGTAATACAGTTATTGACTTTTACTGACATCGGTTTAGAGCAAGAAAAAGATTCCCCAACAGGTACTTAGCTTTAGTTGAAGACTTTGGTTCTGAAACTCGAAAACGAAAATTTCAGGAGTCGGCTGACCAGCACCTGCGAACTGCTTCTGCTTGGGCACTGCACGGCAAGAAAGACTGATGTAATGGCATTGGCTGCATGCTTTATACCCCTGACTACCTGACGTCATGGAAGATGAGACAGCAACCGACGCAGGACCCAAGATTTGATAATCAGGCCGACTGAGGGCTACTGCAAGCAGATAACCCAAATGTGATGACTGCAGCAGTGAAACACGTAGAACATCAGTATAAATCAATCAATCCATCCAATTGTCAGTATTCTTTCCATTTTCTCTAATAAAGGGGAGTATGTTCTCCATCTTCTACATGTTCATAGACCACTCTTGTTTTTACCTGCGCAGTACCCGATACCATAGGAAGTCCGATTAGCTTTTCGTAGCTTTCTCATCTGATAGACTTGAACTAGTTGTATCTAAAATTATCTTGGCAAAACGGATATCTGACCGCACGGATTGAGGATTACCTAGACCTCACAGGGCACATTCCACCGGAGCTATGGCTACTTCTGTGGCTTTCTGTGCTAGAACTTCCATTGATGACTTTTGCACAACAGCGACATAATCTAGCAGTCATACCTTTGTATCACACTGCAAGTTGGATATCATTTCCAGGGCCAAGGCCTTCTTTGGTTTGATGGTCCTTCGGCATGTTCTTCCATGAGGGCCTGTTCTTCCAGGATCTACATAGCTGGGAACTCTGACCCTATCATGAGAAGGAATGAAGATGACAATATCAGATTAGAAGGTTATGTCTTACCATAACTGGCATCTATGTTGTCTTAATTCATTCCTCCTCACTTTCCCACCCAACCATCCTCCCACCTTCTTCTAGAGGAACCTGGATTATGAAGGGATTCTTATTTCCCATGTCTGAACCTCTTCTGCCATTCATTTGCTCTGTGGGTGTTGGATGTATGGAGTCAGCAAACTCGATATGAGGTACTTGGGTGGATGTAATGTATTATGGGTAAGAGATAGGAACATGAGAGTCAGATCCAAGTATGTAGAATGTGGTCAAACCGGATCCGAGACCCTATTGTGAGGAGGCATGAAGGAAGACGACACAAATGCCAAGTTATAGTAAGACATAACCTTTTATATCTTGCTATCCACTTTCTCAAATTTTGTATAATCTTTTGATGTGAAGTAGTCCTATTTCGTCTTCATTCTGTACTAATGGGATCGGAGCCGATCCTTGGTTCCGACTCAGCTATTTACTAAAGCTCAAGGTCTTCAACTACCTCGTGGCCCACTCCATATCCCATGATGCTGTAGGGCATTCCCCAGATCTTGTTTGCCGCTGAAACGGATCGAGCGTCTCATGTAGCTCTGGCTAAGTGAAATAGTTTTTTCTACTTTAGAGCGTTAATATTTCAAAAAATTCTTTATACAGTCTTACTAGATTAATAATTTCCTTTTTTCTTTACCCGTGTTTGTAGTACTTTCTCGTAATATACAGTGTTTGTTAGTTCTTATTTGGCCAAGTCTTGTTTGGCCTCAATTCCCCTATCCCTACTTACAATACTTTGTACGTTAGCTAAAAAGTGTGCTGTGCATGTATATATTCTTAGTGTAGAAATTTTAATTAGAATTTATAGAAACCTTTTGGTAATTGCTTAACATTTTTTGTCTGTTGTCAGCTTGCTGATAAGTCTAGCGTGTGTTATCTTAGAGAGATATTGAGCACGTTTTAAATAGAGGGCTTTTATATCTTTATTAGGTTTGTACTTTTAGCAGAGTGCTATTTTCTTTTTTCGGCAAGGAGTGTTAGAATTGCTTGTGTGTTAATCCCTTGATGTGAAGTTCTTCTATCTCGCCGTTCATTCTTACAGATGGGTTCGGAGCTGATCCTTGGCTCCGAGTCGGCCTACTACAAAGCTCTAGGTTTACAGACAGCTCAAGGCCAAGTCCCTATCCCATGATGCACCTAGAGTTACCTCAGATCTAGTTTGCCACTGCAATAGATCGGAGAATGTTCTTCGTGTTTCACTGTTGCAGTCATTACATTTGGGTAATCTGCTGGCAGGTTGCCCTCACTCTGCCTGATTAACAAAGTCTTGGGTCCTGCGTCGGTTACTGTCCCTTCTTCCATGTCGTCAGGGGTATAAAACATGCAGCCGACGCCATTACATCAGTCTTTCTTGCCACGCGGTGCCCGAAGCAGAAGCAGTTCACAAGTGCTGGTCGGCCGACTCCTGAAATTTTCATTTCCAACTAAAAAGCTAAGTACCCCGTTGGGGAAACTTTTTCTTGCTCCTTAACGATGTCAGTAAACGTTAATAATTATATTACTTGTGGGAAGCAAATACCTCATAAGGATTTTCTCTTGTACTGTATTCCTTGCCTAGGCCCTGACCACGACGTACCTTGCTGTCCGTTTTGTGCTTTATTTAATCAACGCACTATACGTCATCTGTACATTTTTGCTTCTAAATATTTTGGATCGCAATTTAATTATCCAGAAATGACGTCAGTTAGCAATCCGACTACTGGAATACCTAAAAAACGCAAAGAAAAAGACAGAAACAGGCCGTTGAGGTCCAAAACTGATGACGATGCTTCTCCTAAGCCAGTTCGCTGGTACTCAGTGAGGAGCTTTTGCAGCCCCTGATACCCGCTGCTTCTAATACGTAGGCCTCTACAGAGACCCATTCGGAGTCCGGTATGCCACGAAATGCTTCAATTATGGATCCCGCGGATGTCTCTACCTTGGATGGGTCCGGAGCCGCTGTTCAGGCACTGGCTTCTGAGGGTGTATTCAGGCCTACAGATTTGTATATTAAACCAACACCATCTTCAATATTAAGGCCAAAATCTTGATTTGTGTCTAAAAAACCGAAGCCTAGGCCACATGTGCGGGCCCCTATGCCTAAAAAACAAATGATCAAAATGGCTGAAGATTTAATTACTCTAATCAGAGGTTGCCAACCCCCACCTTCAAAGAGGCCTAG